>NC_139218.1:138663760-138771260 GCF_055691185.1 Crinia signifera | reverse complement strand
GGGTGGACCCAGGAAACACATACAAATGCCCCCTTGCCAACTACGTCTCGCCCCACTTCCCCTGTGCGAACGGCACAGCAACTATGCAAGTCACCAAAGGTGCCCACACAGAAGCCTTGCACAAGTGCATAGGAGTATATGCGCAGTGCAATAACATCGGCCCCCGTTGCAAATTTGCCGGTGACCGAGCCAACCAAAATGAATGCCAACATGTGTTTTGCTTTTTATGGACACATGGTAATTCAATTACATTGAAATTCATTAAATTTGCTGTTGGAACATGCAGTGTCCACCACCTCAAAATAAGTGGGAGAGGTAAATGCTAAATTATGTTACATGAATAAAAAAATAAGTATATTGCAGTGGTACTGATTCCTAGGTATCACACAACATTCTTTATGTTGTTGCATCTGCTAAATTTATTTCCAAAAGTGAACAAATTATCTGTATGAACACCAGCACTCCAAAACAAATTTACATTACAGCGATTTAGGTCATAAATAATTCCTTAGCATTGCGGGTGCTTTCATGTAAAAGGCACAAATGTCTATACTTTACAGCTATGCTGTATTTGTCCATAAAAAGAACTGCTTCACTGATATTTCTTCTAGAAAGTCCTATTGTAGATAAGGCTTTCCAACTATTTCAAAAAGTATAGCAAATCTGTATTTTATATATTCACACTTTTCGAACACTGTGCGGATCAGTCCATGCCCATTGGTGTTGCACACTCTACATCTCTGGATTTGGAGTTGGCTAGTTCACGACGAATCTCATTTGAGATCGGTGGGTGAGTGTGGACTCGCAGCAGCTCAAGTAACGCTTCTTTCTGCTCTGATGACATATCTTCCTTATATCGCTGGCAAAGAGTAAGAAGGCTTTGATGCCAAAGCACTGGGAGCTCTCTATGGTCTGAGCGGAATGCCAGGAAGTGGAAAATAAGAGCGTCAAGCACCCGGAAGGGAAGAGCATACTTCTTATCTATCAGCAGCCTGAGGAAGATACTGTTGGCTCCGTTATATTCCATCTCCGCAATCTTCAGCATAGCAGCACTAGCATAAAGGAAAGATAGAGGTGAAAAAAGAACAAATGTTAAGCATTGGATAACTTTTCTATAAAACTGCAACGTTGACTAAAATTTATAGATGGTGCTCATCACCTTTCAATATATATTGGCACCTTTTGATCCCTCTCCACTGTTGAAATGATCAGATAAGCAGTCATATGTTTTTTAGGTACTTATGTAGTATCTGGGCTGCCGATTTTGTGATTGTATGCCTTACCTTAAGGCATACAATCAGATGCGATGCAATGCGATTTTGCATAGGATTCAATGTTAAGAAGGTCCTGTTCATTTCCCCACTATCCAAGTGGGCATAGAGTTGATTTTATATAGCGTGGCGAGCGCAGCGAGCCACCGAGCCCGAAGCGTGGCGAGCGGACGCATATTTCTTAAAAAGTATTCTGTCCCCCCTCGCGGGGCTCGCTACGCTCGCCACAGGTTTATATCCAACTCCATGCCCACTTGGATAGTGGGGAAAGAAAAAGGACCCCTTTTTCCCATTGAATTCTATGTTAAAATGGACTCAGACCATTTTAACATTGAATCCTATGGAAAAATCTTGACCATCGCATCGCATACGATTTGGTCGCATGCGATGCGATCCGATTTCTAAATCGGACGCCCAGATACTACATAAGTACCGTTTTTTACATTTAGTTTAATATATATGTTGAAGCAATATCACACTATTATATTTCTTCCCTGCCTGGGAGCTTTTTGATTTTAATGTTTACTTTTTGGACCTTTTGAGGAGTTCTTATATTATATAACCCCCCCCCCCCCAAAAAAAAAAAAAGAAGAAGAAGGGAGTTAATACTTTTTAAAATACTCACTTGGTTGATAATGCTTTGATGGTTTATATATTATAATATTGGGTCCATTCTATTTAACCACAAGATGGTAGTCGAGTCTCCTGTGAGATACAAAGCACTGACATATACAGTACTATGCTAAAGCACTAAACGTCAATTTTAAGAACAGCGCATAACTGATACATCCTCCCCTATCTGTTTCTGTGACATACTATTGATGAGCTCGTCGGTCGATGAGCCCAAAGTTTTTGTGAGGACAGGATCGTATACTACAGTTTTTTCATCTAACATCGGGTTCGCACATGAATATTTACTAAAAGGAATATCACTGTTGAGAGACTTATCTGTACTCGCGCCTGCAGTGTTCAGGAAAACGAGTGTCCCATCACTAATGGAAATTTGACGTTGCCCTGTTTGAGAATTTTTACGCAGCCACCATGTTTTAGGAGTGTTCTGTTTTAATGTTTCCTGTCATTTTAAACATAAAAAGGTATAGAAGGTTGCACCCCATTGCACATACACACAATATTTTGAAAAAAAGGTGCACTCACCAGGGGCTTGTCAAAAATAATTAGTTTTTAATGCATCATCTGAACACTCATTTGGAGAGCTGCTAAATTGGGGCATAAGCAAGTCAATAAATTATTCTTGGAAGGTGGCTGTACTCTTATGCTGCCCATACATACACGCTGCTATGTGTGCTGTTCCGATGTGTGCTTTGAGGTGCGCGCTCCCGCAGCACCTCATTAGGTTTCATCACATTGCATGCACAACGCATGCACAGCAATGCAATGCAATGCGATCCCTGCTAGTACAGCACGGAAACACACCCTTTAAAACGTAAAAGCTCCGCATTGTGATCCACCAATAAACACATTTGAAAAGTAAAAGCTCCACTTGAAACTGCACTAAACGAACATGTATTGTTCCTCTTCACACATACAAAAGTGAATCCAAGTAAAACCACTTATCCAGTTGATCTCTAGGGGTGGTATTCACTTGTTTATTTTTACCAACATTTCAGCTGGCTATACCTGGGGGTGGTGAGCTGAAATGTGCAAATGCAGGGCTAAACCTGGACATAGTGAGCGTGATAAGCGCATAGAAATAGATCAATTGAATATCGTCTCAAAATCTCCAATCACTTTAAACGGGAGATTGGGTGCAATATAGCAATTAAATGCCACCCTATAGGGTAAATTTACTAAGATGGGACTTCTATTTGAGATGGGGTGTTACTATGGGCAACCAATCAATCCACATTTTATTTAGCACATTCTAGAAGATAATAGATAGAATCTGATTGGTTAAATCCAGCAGGTACCTGGAGTGAAGAACCGGGATCGAGCACTTAGTCAGGATACTTCCAATGATAACAGCCTCCCTTAGGGTGCAGGTCCCAGACTCACAGAGGGGAATGAGGATACCTAGGAAGAAAGATGCAGAGCTGTAACCCACTGTGGTAAGCTCACAGACACTGGTGCTATTAGCACTCAAGTTCATACATTTGTTCTACTTTATTTTCCACAGAAAGAATAATTTGTGAAAACCAAAAAATCACGAGCACACAGAACTTCATTATGTGCACATACCCACACATTTCAATAGGCATGCCATCACGATACCTGGAAACGCCCTTTCAAATCAAGACCTACCTATACAGTTTTACAGATACTTTAAATCCCTCCTGCAATGAACTAAATGGGAAACAATTCAACATTCCTATGCAAGGTCCCACTCTTTATATGTGACACCTACATGCAAACATGCCAGCAGGATTAGAATTCGGATCCAACATGTGGTCTATGGTGACCCTAACTGTTGAGAGTAAGCATATTGTGAATGAACTTGCTCATTGAGTCCAGTGGGTTGTCAGATGTTTCCCTGCTTGGAATGGACATTTTGACATGGGCGAATGATTGGGATGCATTATTTAAGCTATAGAGCTACTGATAACATTTGGGAAATTCAAAAAGGGGATGACAATTGTGGAAAATATGGAAGGTTCTAATCACCTTACTAGAGTCATATGAGGAGGTGAATTTGGTTAAAATAAATGGTAGACTGGTACGTAGGATATTTGAATATTGTGAGATAAAAGAAAAATGACTGGGGGGATTATTCTGGTTGATTCGCAAAGCTGCGATTTTGCAGCCTCGCGAGTCCACCAAACCCCGCCGGGCGAATGGACGCCCACCTGCCGCCCCCTCCAAGTGCGGGTTCGCCCGCACAGGCTGTGAATGGATGTTTTGCATAAACATCCATTCGCATGCCTCGGGTAACCGCCCACATCTTTCGATGGTCGGAGACCATTGAATGATGTGTTGCGCGCACGCATATATAAGTAACTTAAGGGATTCGGTATGAAATCCCGACGGTTAAAATCCCAACAGGGTCAAAATCCCGACAAGGACAAAATCCCGACAAATAGAATGTACAGGTGAAACAGTCAACATGACTTTCCGTCAACAGGTGACAGGTGTCAACAGTTCCGTCAAAACTCATGTCGACCTTGCGACCTGTCGACGGAAAGTCATGTTGACTGTTTCACATGTACATTCTATTTGTCGGTATTTTGACCCTGTCAGGATTTTAAATGTCGGGATTTTGTCCTTGTCGGTATTACCGTCTTTCCCCGATAATAAGACACTGTCTTATTTATTTTTTTCCCTCAAAAAAGACCATAGGTCTTATTTTCGGGGGAGGGCTTATTTTATTCCCCACTGCGCCTTTAAAACATTCCACACTGCGCCTTTATGAAATGCCCCCCAAATGATCCATAATTTATGGTAATGTGCCGGTATTTTACATGCCCCCACCTGTTTAACTTGATGTCCGTTGATGGCGCTGTGTGGTGAGCAGCAGCCAGCCAGTTCAGCCGCGTGATGTGCGCGGCGCGATGTGCGCGGCGTGACGTCACGCCGCGCCTACCGCAATGCATCCCTGGGAACGGGAGCTGCGGTGCTGCTGGTGAGTAAGAGGAGGTGAGCGGAGGTCAGCGGGGGTCAGCGGGAGTCAGCGGGGGCTGAGCGGAGACTGCACATATGGTGCACATACAATAACATTGGGAAAATGGTAGGGCTTAATTTCGGGGGAGGGCTTATTTTGGACCAGCGTCCAAAATCTGGGGTAGGGCTTATTATCGGGGTAGGTCTAATTATCGGGGAAAGACGGTATGACCCATTCGGGATTTTGACTGCATCCCAACTTAAGTTACTTACATATGCATGCACGCTGGCGCCATATCCGGTGATGTCAGCTACCAGCCCCCCCCCCCGCACCAGCGTCACCGCCTCATTACCATGAGAATGCCCAGAGTTCTCATGGGAAAGCCCATGGAATGCTGGGCGTTGCCATATGGTAATGGGGCAGCCCAGCGCCCCCCGTCATGGGTCCGTGCACTCGGCGAACCGAAAGTTTGCTGTGGGAGCACGCACAATACCTCTGCACATGCGCAGACACGCAACATCGGTCCTGCATGCGGATGCACGCAGGACCAAATAAACGTGAATAACCCCCTATGTTTTGAGAAATTATTTTGTTTTTTAAAATGGGTTCATGGCAGATGCATTCATGTCTGTGAATGTACAGTTGAGATAACAGTGGACCGCTGCCTATTTCAACTGGCATTACAGGAATAATGTAACGAATCAAAGGTCCTCTGACGGAACATTGGACATTTGGTGTGTACAAGTGACATACACCGAAGTGCCAACATGGGATAGGTGTCTGGTATACTATAGAACCTGATGTAGCCTGGTAAAGTGCACGGACACGACATAGCACCAACTTAACTGGTGGATGGAAGAGCTCCCGGAAGTGTTTGTCCCATGCTCTCTGGATATCTTCTTACAGCTCCCTGATATTACAGGATCTAGCGTGCAAATGGACCTCTCTACCACATGCCATAAACGCTTAATTGGAAACTGGAAAACTTGAGCCATCAGGCCACCCCACCAATGTCTGGTGTTATAGTGTTAACAGGGGTCGTGTGCTCCTATACCCCATGGAATCTAAAGATCGCTGCACTGTCTAGCCGGATATGCATCTGGTACCTCCTGCACCGAATCTGGATGTGATTTGAACTAGTTTTGCTTCTAGTGCTATCTGTCACATAGATAGCGCCCATCGGAGCAATTCAAGTATGGCTCAGCTCAGGCTCGCACAGCCGCCAGCTCTACTGTTATGTTGTTCTGTCATTTTGTCAGGCTGGTAACTAGTAATAGTATAATGGTGTATTATTTATTATTATTATTTCATTTCTTATATAGCACAGCATAATCCGCTGTGCCTCACAGTTGGAAGGGGATAAGCATATAGTCATGTGAAAAAAAATCCATTTTCAAATCGGTCTTATCGGAATATAATTACCTACTCTCAGACTGTATAAATAATAAAAAATGTGGCCAGGATACAGAAGGTAAGTACAGAGGTTAAGCACTATGGAAGGGTTAAGGGAGTGGTAGGTTACGGTTAAGAGCAGTTACCAGTATCTGTCAGGATTCTGACCTTTAGGATGCCGCTGTCGGCATTCAGATTCAGGAGCTTGCAGAACAACCCCTGGCTGCAACAACCTGAAGTGACCGGTCACATTTAAGTCTTAGTTTCTTTCACTGTATTTGAAAAAGGTTGTCCTATAGCTCCTGACCACGCTACTTCAGTGCATTGATGTTTGTGAGCTTTAGTTTGAGCAGGGTGGTGTTTTTATTCCCACTATAACATCTGAGTTGTTTGGCCAGGCCATTTCACAATTGTTTCAGTCATTCTTAGATTTAATCACTGTCCTGTAGCACATTTCAGTTTCCACTAAGCTTTACTCAACATACTGCAATAAATCCAATAGCATACCTTTAAACCAGGCCCCAGGTTTGAATAATGCCTTTTTAAGAGCCATGTAAAGATGGAAGTTGAGGCGCTTGTACTCTGCAATATCATCTCTCACACGTGGCAGTAGAACCAGGTTGTAAAAACGTTGAGCCATACGTTCAGGTAAGTTAGAAGAGAAGATCCTGGTAATGTGAGAAAATTAAAAGCCAATACAAATCAGACAAAATCCAGTATCAAAGTGAAGGCATGGGTAGGAGTATTATTACACAAACACATACCGCGTGGCCTGATACATTGCTGCAGCAGTCCAACTCTCAGGCTCTGTGATGTACAGGATCTGCTCCCAGTTTGCTAGAGCTGGGACAATCTTGAAGGCTTTGGGCAACTTGCCACTACGGTAGGAGGACAAAACCTGAAGACAGACAATAAGAAGTCTTACAATAGGCTAATGAGCAAGTCATAATTATTAGAATGAATCAACTTACAGAAATGGGCAAAACTATGCTACATAGACCTGTTTATTAGTGTACACTTAATTTCCCAGTTTACAGCATTCCCCCTCTCCCCCCCCCCCCGACTGGCTCCCTTAGAGGGGGGGCACACACCTTGGCACCCCTGATACCCTATATATTATTCCAAGTGTATCATTTGGGTAGCTCCGCACATGCCCTGGCCCCTTTAATGTCACGGCTGCCGGCCCTGCTTCCTATTTCCTGTAGCTGGCTGCCCTCTCCCAGAAAGGCAACCCTGGTCTCCTTGTCAGGCATCTTTTTTTCTTTTCCCTTTATTTTCGAAAATGTGTCTTATTTGCAACACTTTGTGACTAGTATACAAGGAGACTGCTGATTAATTTGATATATGGCCCTTGTCTATTGTATTGGAGTCTGTATTTGGTGCAAAACAGAACTTTTATTGGAAAAATTGCGGCTGCAACATCATAAAAGTTCATGTAAAGCTTCAGACTCAGTGGCGCACAAATATATAAGTATTAAATTAATCAGCACAGTCTATTTGCATGTCCTAGACACATTGCGTAGCAACGAATACGTTTTTTTGGCAAAAAAACAAGATGCTAAATGATAGAAGATTCTCACCCATATGACCAGTTGGCTTGACTGTAACAATGATGTATGAGGAATATATTGATCTATATTTCGCTCTATAAATCTTTATATATGGGATACATATAAATGTCCAGCTGTCAGGATACCAGCGGTGAGAATACGGATGCGAGCATCCTGAAGGAGACAATCCCAACATGGGGTCAGGTAAGTATAGTTACCCTCCCACCCCTTCAGCCTCCTCCTGCCACTTAAAGGAATCTTGCACTGGTGTCGGTGTACTGAACACCGACACCCCGCCTGCTGGGGTGTCTTTCATGCAGAGTGGCTCACAATTTTTGGATTGTTTTGAGTGTGTGCTGACTGTCAAATTTGCTAACTGAGATAGACACACACACACACTCACATTTCCATAACAGGAAAGGTCTTAAGCATTATAGAACGTTAGCGCTAGTCATTGCATTGTATAATTACAATTAAATGATGGGTGTGGATTGGCTCACACTGTCTATGTCGACACAAGCAAAAGGTCGGCATGAGTTTTTCACAGTGTATTGTATCATTGTTGACACATGAGCACATGGTCCCCCGAGTAGTGTACCGCACACCCGTGCATCGCTCCCCATGCCTCAGGTAAGGTGCCTCGCACGGCTATCAATGCGTGGTACACTCTGCCATCCTAATTATAATGCAACTTCAGAACATGGAGCATGGTTGTGATAAAAAAAAAAATATAAAAGTAACAACTTCAAAACGGGAAACGGTCATTAGGTCGACAAGCATTATATCTACACCACTAGGTCGACATGGGCAAGGTCGACAGTCAAAAGGTTGACATGGGGTTTTTCATTGTTTTTAGAGCCGACAGGCAGTATTTCCTGCCCCACCATCCACTAGGACGTGGTGGGAGAATAAAATAGTGTGCCGAGCGTAGCAAGGCACCGTGCTGGAAGCATGGCGAGTGCACCGAGCCATGTGGGGGATGCAGTGCTACGTTTTAGTGTCCATGTCGACTGTGTTGACATTCTGGTAGAAAAACAAAAACAGTGAAAACCCCCATGTCAACCATTTGACTGTTGACCTTGCCCATGTCGAACTAATGCTCGTGTCGACCTAGACCCATGTCAACCAAATGATCCACACCCTTCAAAACTCACCTCTTTTACGCCTTTATATACTTCTAGCACTCTGGGGTCTAGCTGTGGCATAGGTCTTCCAGAAACCTCTGACATCACTGTCTCCACTTCTGTCTGCTTTTCTGTGATCTTTTCCATAATTATATCAGCAAGAGTGCGCCTAAACACATGAAAACAATTCTATTTCATGAAAGCATGCAAGCCGGTCACTTACCCTTGTATTAGATGTGTCAAAAGGGGTTCTTGCTTTTTATGCTTAAAAAGTGGTATAAAGTAACCCAATTTGAATCAGTACATGACCATTTTTTAAGCCATTACATATTGGAAGTGCATAGACATTTTAATGGTTAAGCATTTTAAAATTGGATATTTGCAACTGTATCTGCTCGATCTGTGTTCGACTTAACCCTTTGAGTGCCAATCTCAGTGAGCTGTGCTAAATATCTGCTAAAAAATTCCAGCGTCGCTCACATTTGTTATATAAAATCAAATAAAAAATGTTGTGTAAAAAATATTATATTTTTTATATTAAAGGGAAACATTATAATGAATAAAAATGTTTGTTTGGCAATTTTCACACCAGTTATGAGAAATTCACTTGGCACTCAAAGAGTTAAAGAAAATGTTCACAATCTCCTCCCTAGATGATATCTAGGGACTGAATCAAAGTTGTACACAAACCCGAAGATTTGCATACTACTCTGATGGCTAGTGTACTGTTGTACACAAACCCGAAGATTTGCATACTACTCTGATGGCTAGTGTACTGCGCATGCATAGGATCAATTCTGACCATGTGCAGAATGGGTCCTACGTGGTCATTGCAAGATTGACAACTGTGCCATTTAGATGGCGGTGGCAGGGATCGTTCTACAAAATGGGGTCTGGTTGACACAGAATTTCTGAACCAGCAGAGTGAAAGCACCGGCTATCTTGCCTAACCTAAGGGTTATGGAGGTGTTTTAGCAAAGTGATCTGGTGGTACATTCTCTGATGCAGCAGGATCATAGAAACCCACAGGAAGCCTCTTTCTACCTAGATGCCTTCTGCAGCATTTGCCACAGTACCTTTGTTTTGTGTGTACTGCATCTTTCTGATTCAGGTCCCTAGTCACCCTCGTGATTACATGTGATTTTCCTTAGCAACATGAGGAACAGTGTTCATATTGACATTTTATTAAAATATCATGGAGCTGTAACAAAGTGATTAACTACTTTAAAGAACATGTCCTCCATGCAGAAAAATGCTCTATCCAACATGAAGAACAGCATAAACCAGTGGTTCCCAACCTTTTTTCTCTCCCGTACCCCTTCATTAGGATTTTCATTGATGAGTACCCGCTCCTCTCAATTTAAAATATGGACAGTACTTATGAGTGGAGTGGAAGTGAGCGGTATGCCTATCCTTATGCATGTCCTTATATTAAGGAGTAGCGGGCAGGAATCGTGCCCTTCCGTGTCTGCCCGCAGGTTGTGTATTGTCTCCAGGGTTCCCACTTACACCTGTAGGATTAATGCCGCTGCTTCTTCCACCCATGTCAGTGCAGGGCAGATGATCGCTGATGTCTGAGGGCAGCATGGGTAGCTCCCATTGGATTGCTGGTCAGGCAAAAGCACAATGAGACGCTGATGACGCTGAAGACAGAACCATAAGTGACACAACATGGTTCTTCTCCATAGCAATGGGTCTTCTGCCATCAAAATACTTTTTTTCATGTTCCGCCATTACCAATATTATTTTCAAGTACCCCCAACTGGTCTGCAGAGTACCCCCAGGGGTACTAGTACCTCTGGTTGGGAACCACTGGCATAGACAATGGCGATAACACTGTCAATGGTGTTGGAATTATATAGGACTTCAGAACCTAAAATATTCTCACCTCAATGGTGGGTTTTTATTCATGAACATTGAAATTGCTCTCTCATCCTCAGGATTCACCTCCACTTCCTCACTATGGGCACCTGCGGCCATGGCAGCAGCCTTTTCCAGTGATGGCCACTCTTCATCTTCAGAGTCTGTGTCATCAGCCTTGCCCTTATTACCTATATACAAGAGCAAAATATATACTTAAACTGTAACTTACCTGTATTACCAGTTGCGAAAAACATTTAGGTAGTAAACAATGGTTCTATAATAAAATATTGACTACATTATTTGGGATCTGGTGGCTTTAACCAGCTAGAGATCAATGACATAACTAGAGGTCTGGTTCTTACAGGGGGGAAACAGTATATGGGATCCCTTGATATCAGCATAACTGTTTCACAACATCAGTAAAGGGTTTAGAATATTAAAGTAAACCAATTTTACACTAACTTATGCTTCTTACGAAGGCAGAACAAGTTTCCATATATTATATATTGTGAAGCAGTTTAGTTATGCTACCCTCAGAGGGGGGAGGGGGTAATTGATTCTTAACTATAACTAACTGTGGCTATACACAAATTGCAAGCAGATAAAGGAGACGTGCATGCAGGCACTCCGTCTAACCCAGCACTGTGGTCTTCGGCTTAGTGGCCTGGCTCCCAGGCCCATGCTCGGCCTCGAGCTCCTCCTGCTGAAGCCGGGCCTGCTCCAGGATCCTCCGGGACAGCTTCTCGTCCACATAATCATCGTCGTGAGCATCTTCAGCCGCCTGTCCCCGTCGCTTTCCCCGGAAGGTGGGCCTGACAGCTCCATCCTGCAGGATCTGCTCTGCTAACGGTGCCTGGCAGGGAACCGAGCCCCGGGATTTCTTCTGCTTTGGCATACTGTAGCTGGCAACTGCACACACACGTGTGGAGACAGGAAGACAAACGAAGTCAGACTCAGAGCAACACCTGCGCAGGCGCCGTGTCAGGCCTCATTCTCGCTGACCTCCGTCCTGAAACGCAAATAGCTGTTCAGTCACATCTGCAGCTACACAGAGGAAGTGGGTCTGTCTGTGTACATATTCCGCCATTTTGGTGTAGCCACCTCTGCACTTTATACGATAGATTGTAGTTTTAGGGACGCTGCTGACTAATTCCTGCCCGCTATTGCAGACATTATCTGTATTACCACTTGCCCTCTGGAATTATAACGACTAGAACGGACGTAATATCTAAGCGGTACGAGGTTTTTGAAGGGAAAAAACATGGGGGTTACATGGTAAGTAATACCGATATATAGATTTCCTTAAAGGTTGTGTTGAGTAATCTGATGTAGATTTGATATGTCTAAACGTATTTTATTTGTTTTTGTAACATTATTCATATCACAAACCAGATAACAAATCACTCTCCATTTTTGGATTCCTGGTTAAGTTATTGTGGAAACTGGTTATTGTTATTTTTCAATGTTCACTCCAGTTTCCATGTGAGTTGTCCACAATCCTCAGCATTCCTTCTGATCTCTGCCAGTACTGACAGTCCTTATGACAACGGAAAAAGTCTCTAATCAGGTTTTTTGCACTCCCACACTTTAGCCAGGGATTAAGATTTGCAGTACTTGTTTCCTATCACGGCCACAATCGTGGGCATTGTGTGCCTTAACTTTAAGGCACACGATGCCCGCGATTTCCTTTGAAAAAAGCAGTACTCGGGTACATCGCGTCGGTCGTGTGCCTAAAGGGCCCTACATACGCAGAGATGTGTGCCAGAGATACATAACGGGAGATTCAGCACAAGAGATTTCACTCTTGTGGCTCATTTCAGACAATGAGCCACATACAGTACAGAGAGATTTGTGTCAGAGATTCAAATTGGGAGATTCAGCACGGGAGATTTCAAATCTGTCACAGAAAGTGAAGTAAAACACTGCACTTCATCACAAAAATGTTATTATTACTAAACACATCTAGCACATAACTAATGTCTTATTTAATAAGTATTCTTTCACCTCCCCCTAATATTGCCCCCCCCCAGAACCGACACCCCCCCCCCCATATGTCAACTTTTAAACGTTGGTGGTACAGTGGGAACGGACATAAAAAAAATACTTACCAAGTCCGGGGTCCAGCGTCTCGTCCTGTCATACAGACAATAATTTTGTAAAATAAAAAAATGGCATGGGGTCCCCCCCCCCAGGCATGACCAGCCCCGGGCTTTTTGAGTGGTCCTGGTTCCCAAAATCCAGAGGACAAAGTGCGTGGGGTCCCCCGGATCTTGGGGACCAGCACCAGGCTCTTGAGCTGGCCCTGGTTTCCAAAATACGGGGGACAAAATGAATAGTAGGGGTCCCCCATATTTTGGAGACCAGCACCAGGCTCCACTAGCAGGGGGTGTAATGCCATAGCCAGGGGACACGCTTGATGATGTCCCGTGGCCAAAGCATTACCCACCCTAACTAGTCAGCCCAGGCCGGGAGTTTTTGGGGAGGTGAGGAGCCCCCAAATAAGGGGGTCCCCCCTCTCCAGGGCACCCCAGGCCTGGGCTGCAGCCCGGGGCTATCCCCTGCACCCCTGGGCGGTGGGTGCAGGGTTGATAGCTTAACAGTATTTTTGTCTTTTACAGTAGGACTACAGGTCCCAGCAAGCCTGCCCCACATGCTGGCACTTGGGAGAACCACAGGTACCAGCATGTGGGGCATTAAAGGCCAGTCGGTACCTATAGCCCCCCTGTAAAGGAAATATTAAAATAAAACACAAACACAGATGTTTTAGTATTTTATTAACTGCATCTTGTCTTCACCCAGGGGGGCTCCTGCCCCCCCCCAGGGCTTCTGCGGTGTCTTCACCTGGGGGCAGCGGCCCCCTAAGCTCTTTAGCATGGCCGCTGCCTCCCAGGGCTTCTGCCTCTTCATCTGTGTTCTTCACCTGGGGGCGGCGGCCTTTTAAGCTCTTTTGCATTGGCCGCGCCTCCCAGGACTTCGGGAGCTCTTCTCTCCTCCTCCGCCGTCGGACTGACTGCCCCTACCCTGTCTCGAGCTGGCTAATATAGCCAGCTCGAGGGGGCGGGGCAATGACGCGGCGAGCCGTGATTGGCTGGCCGCGGCCATTTTGAAATTTGAATATATTTTTTTTTTAACATTTCCTCCCGATGCTGCCGCCGAGAGAAGAGGTGAGGTGGGGGTGGCGATGTGGTCAGGGGTCAGGGGTGGCGGCGGGTTCTGCCGTGTCTGCAGTCGCTCGCCCTGCTCATCTGCCCGCAGCCACACATGCGGGAGATGAGCAGGAGCTTTCTGAGCGACTGTTCTTAATTGAACAGCCCGTTCGTTCTGAATCTATGACAGATTCAGAACGGCGGATGCGCGCATGTAAATCGCTGTGTGGGCTATATACACAGCGATTTACATGCATTTTCTGAGCGATTTGTTAGAATCGCTCAGAAAATGCCTGAATATCGTGCTGTATGTGGGGCCCATTAAGAAGGCACGCGACCGACGCGATGCCCACGATTTCCCCATAGGCTTCAATGTTAAAATATTTTAACATTGAAGCCTATGCGCGCCCGACGCGATGCCCCCGATTTCTCCATAGGCTTCAATGTTAAAATATTTAACATTGAAGCCTATGCGATGGCCCTGATTTGTCCATAGGCTTCAATGTTAAATTATTTTAACATTGAAACTGAGTCCATTTAACATAGGAAAAAATGGGAAAAGGTCGAATAAGGGCCATTTCTCACTGGGTATGGCCCCGTCATGTGTGTAAAAAATAATGGCCCCCCATTGTGGCCGCCACCACCACGATTGACGCGAACCCGAAGCGTGGCGAGCGGCGGCGGTGCGCGTCCTCCGACCTTTTCATTCCCCTACTATCCACGTCGGCGTGGAGTTGAGAATAGATTAGTGTGGCGAGCGCAGCGAGCCACCGAGCCTGAAGCGTGGTGAGCGGACGCTGATACCTGTGAAGCCCGCGAGGGGACGCAGGGATCTGTGAAGGTATCAGCGTCCCCTCGCGGGGCTCGCTGCGCTCGCCACGCTTCGGGCTCGGGCACTAATCTATTCTCAACTCCACGCCGACGTGGATAGTAGGGAATGAAAAGGTCAGAGGACGCGCACCGCCGCCCCTCGCGGGCTAGCTGCGCTCGCCACGCTTCGGGTTCGCGTGAATCGTGGGGGTGGCGGCCACAATGGGGGGCCATTATTTTTTACACACATGACGGGGCCATACCCAATGAGAAATGGCACATATTGGCCCTTTTACCATTTTTTACTATGTTAAATGGACTCAGTTTCAATGTTAAAAAAAATTAACATTGAAGCCTATGGACACGATGGACCCGATTTCTCCATAGGCTTCAATGTTAAAATATTTTAACATTGAAGCCTATGGAGAAATCGGATACATTGCGTCGTGTGCGTTTTGGTATGCACGCGACCGACACGATTTTTTCCGACACGACCACCATGATAGAAATCGTGGTGGCCGTGCTAGGAAACAAGTACCAGATTTGCATTTCCATTAGTATTTACAAACCAATAAACACAGTACTGTATGTGTTAAAATTGTGAAAATATAAACATCTATTTCTCTTTCGTCCATCCTAGCGACACAGCTCAACCATGGGATGTAGGATTGTCCGTAGGAGCAAGGCACCTATGCTGACTTTGAGAGGCAGGCTCCTTCCTTCTGCATCCCAGAATTCCCCAGTTCGTTTTAGGTGCCCACCGGACTGGCTGCGTACTGTAGCTGTTTTTTGTAGAGTAGCTAGGTGTTTGATATTTTATTAATATTCACTAGTTAGTGCAGGTTTCCAGTGTGCGACTTTCACTTGGAAGTTATTCGCACTGAGGGCATTATTCTAGTTCACTCTTAGAGGCAAATTCCTTCTTAGTTGGACAAAACCATGTGCACTGCAGGGGGGCAGATGTAACATGTGCAGAGAGAATTAGTATTTTCCCTGCACAGAAAAAAAATAACTCCCCCAAATCTGACTGCTTTTTTTTTTACACTGCAATATAGATCTCACTTTGAAGAAAAACCCCACCCATATCTAATTCTCTCTGCACATGTTACATCTGCCCCACCTGCAGTGCACATGGTTTTGTCCAGCTAAGAAGGAATTTGCCTCTAAGAGTGAACTAGAATAAGGCCCTGAGAGCGCAGAAGAGGCTGACAGAAGCGCGTACTGTCAGCTCTTTGTGTGCAGAGGGATGCCCTCTGCACAGCTCTTTAACCTCCAGGAAAGGAGGTTTCCTGGGCCCCGGGGTGAGTCCTGAACCGGCTCCCTGCTTAGGGGGGGATACTGGGGGACGGACCCCCGATATGGCAGCGCCATTTCCCAGGCTTATAGGCCGAAATCCGCAAATGGAGTTGATGCCTATTACAGGAGTCCAGCACAGCTGGTCGCTTCCAAGTGGTCCCGGTCTGAGGGGAGACACTGGAGGTGAGGAGTAGCACTTGGTAGGAGCGGCTGAAGGGGGAAAAGGCACCAAAAGTCTTCTTTCCCCGCTGAAGCAGAGACTTGGTCTTTTCCTACACTCTGTTCTGGCGCCTTTTCTCTCCACACTGCGGAGCTGAAGGAGGATTTAATACGCAGATCAGAGTGAAAGGTTCTCCTGGACAGCGCTTTCTCTGGTGATTGCTGAGGATCAATTGCAGCAGCGCAGACAGATTACATTATTCTGTGCAATTGAACAGATGGATCAGGGGGATTTGTGCCCCTCATGTGAGGTCTGAGCAGGCTGAACCTGCGTGGGCAGCTGCATTGGGGAGGTCTATAAATGCTTTGGTAAAGGCTTTAAATAAGCAGAGAAATGACCTTGTAAAATCTCCTGGCCCCCTTTCCCCCTCTCAACCGTCTGTGGGCTCTATTACCCCATCTCAGGGGGACCCAGCTTTACTGCAGATTATGCAGGACACTGCACAAAGTGTTCATAAAATGAATGCATTTATGGAAACACTTGCCAAAACCCCTGAGGTCACTTCTCCCAGACACCCCTTATCTACACCTCCCCTGTTGAATTTAGGTTCTGACGAGGAATGTGTGCGCGCTGAGGATGTCTTTTGGGACCAGAGGGAAGAAGTTGACTCTTCTGTCACTGGTATTGAGGATTTGATCCTGGCAGTTAAGCAGACTTTAAATGTTTCAGAGGAGGATAAAGTGCCTGCTCATTGTGACATTTTCCTCAGATGAGGGCATGATAGCTTTACTGGGAGAAGCATGGAAAAATCCTGATAAGAGGCTTCTCATGCCTAAAAGATTTGCTAACATGTACCCAATGCCAGAGGAGCATGTAAAATTATGGGAAAAGACCCCTTTAGTGGATGCGCCTGTGGTCTGGTTGTCTAAATCCACGGCTTTACCTATTCAAGGGGGGTGCTGCATTTAAAGATCCTGTAGACAAGATAATTGAAGGATGCCTTAAGGCGGTGTTTGATGGGGTAGGCTTTACCCTATGTCAGGGCTCGACAAACCCCGGCGCCAGGTCACCACGGCAACCAGATTTTCCTGTCTGGCGCCTAGATTCTGTGAGAGATGTGGCCTGTCACCCGGCACCTGCTCAGGAAATAGGAGGCAGTGGCAGTGTGTCCCAGCTCCTGCCTAAGCCACATAGCCGTGGATAGCAGTGTGTGTCACACCTTGTCTCTGCATCTTCGTCCTCAGCAGTGTGGATGTCCGTGCAGCTCCTTCCGCTCTCCTGCTTCCTCTTCTGGCCGGCTAATTTCAATCCGCTCCCCTGCTGTGGATATCAGCATGACCCCCCCCCCCCTCACAGAATATCTCGGAGATCCCCTCCGCGCCAACCACCGGAAAGCTGAGCTGCGTTCAGCTCTGTCCTCAGTAGCAAGAAGCAGCAGCACGGCTCCAGCCCAGCCGTCCTCTGGCAGCTGTGTTCCTGATAAATGTAAGTCACAGTAACTGTCTGTGGTGGGCGGCTATTTGAAACCCGTTCTCCTGCCTTTATAGCTCTATACCTCCTGCCCTTGTCTACCCCCCTCAGTGCGGCAGTTTGCTTGGGAACCCTGCACCTCATGCACCATGGTAACCCCATAGCAACAAACATTTACCCCTGGCAGAGTATGTTAACCCCTGGCAGACCATGGTAACCCCATAGTGGCAGTGCATGTTAACCCCTGTCAGACCATGGTAACCCCATATTGGCAGAGCATATTAACCCCATATTGGCAATGAGCATGTTAACCCCTGGCATCAAGCATGAAAAGCATACCAATGATCATGTAGGTAAGCGAAACTTATGTGGCATAACATATAATTACGGCACGATGTATGGTATAGTGTGTAATGGACATTACGGTGTGTGGTATATGTAATGGGCATTATGATATGTGTACATTTTTGGGGCACGCCTTTGGTGCGCACTGTCCCTATTATTGGTTTGTCTGGCACATACATTTTCATCCTGGCTCCTAAATTTTAAAGAAATGTGTCTAGCCCTGCCCTACGCCCTATTATTGCCTCTGCCTCTTAACCAAGGCTATGATTAAATGGGCTGAAGCCTTATGTAATCAACTCCTGCCTGACTCGCCAAGATGGTGTCAAAAGTGTTGGCCACATCTATGACAGCGAGAAAAACTCTCTGGCTTAAAGCTGACCGTGAATCCAAGAAGTCGAGGGCTTGGCTTTTAAGGGAGAACTTCTTTTTGGACAGAACTTGAGTCCATTATAAAGCAAGCCATGAGGGGAAAGAGCACTTTCCTTCCCACCACGTCTAAACATTCAGTGTCCAAGTTTGGGGCTTTTAAGCCGTCCTTTCGTTCCTCCTTTCGAGGGGGTGAGTCTAACAGAGGACAGGCAGGAAGAGGAAAGTTTCCAGCCAGTAAGGAGAGGGCACCCAGATCCCATTTCGGGGCCTTTGCTAAGAAACACCCGTCCAAGAGTGAGGATAAGTCCTCTGCATGACACGGTGGAGACTCCCTGTTCTGGGTTCAGAGTGGGGGTCGCCTCCTGCAGTTTCGGGACAGGTGGAACATCTCCACCATGGACCCTTAGGTTCTCTCCATCATTTGTCAGGGTTACAGAATAAATCTCAGTGGGCCTCCTCCAAAGAGATTTCTTCCAACACCTCGCCTACGGAAAGCGGTCCCTGTACCTCAGGAAGAAAGAGAGTATTTTATTCCATTATTTTCTTGGTCCCCAAACCAGACGGGTCTTTCAGACCCATTCTAAATTTGAAGTCTTTAAACCTGCACCTGTGGGTGGACCATTTTCGAATGGAATCTCTTTGATCAGTGCTGTTAAGCATATAGTCGGGAGAATTTCTAACATCAGTGGACATCCAAGATGCTTATCTTTATGTGCCTATCTGCAAGGAACATCAGTCTTTACTGTGTTTGGCGATTAGTAGAGACTCCTTTACAGTTCCAGGCTCTTCCTTTTGGCCTGGCCACAGCACGAGAGTCTTCACAAAAGTGATGGCTGTCATGGCAGCGGCTCTCAGGCTAAAAGGGATAGTGATTATCCCGTATTTGGACGATCTCCTGTTCAAGGCGGAGTCAGCGGAGAAGTTGCAGGAACATCTGGCTTTTCAGACACAGTTCTTCCAACACCATGGGTTGTTGTTGTTGTTGTTGTTAAATCTCCCGAAGTCTCATTTGACACCCACACAGAGACTTCAGTTTCTGCGGGTGATTTTGGACACACACCTACATCATGTGTTTCTTCCGGAATCCAAAGCAGTGGACATTCGCCAGTTGGTCCTGTTGATTCTTCAGTCCCCAAATCCAACAGTTTGGCAGGGAGTGAAGCTGCTAGGCAAGATGGTGGCAACCTTCGAGACACTGCAGTTTGCAAGGTTTCACTCAAGAACCTTTCAGTGGAACATTCTGTCATGTTGGTCAGGAAGTTCAAAGACCATGAAACAGGAACGACTGTTGCTGTCTCAGAAGACAACTGATTCCTTGATCTGGTGAACGGATCTGGAGTGTCTACAAATGGGGCGTTCCCTCTGCTCGTGGGAGTGGCTGGTTGTCACGACCGATGCCAGTCTCAGGGGCTGGGGGGCGGTAGTCCTGCACCTGAGGTTGCAGGGTCTGTGGTCCAAGGAAGAATTCAGACTGCCGATCAACATCTTGGAGCTCCGGGCGGTTTGGAACACCCTTCTGCAGGCAGAGGATCTCCTGAAGGGATCACCTGTACGCATAAAGTCAGACAATGCCACGGATGTTGCTTACCTGAATCATCAGGGAGGAACTCACAGCAGGATGGCAATGCATGAAGTCTTGCAGATTTTTCAGTGGGCAGAGGTGAACATTCCTACTCTGTCTGCTGTGTTCATTCTGGGGATCCAGAATGTAGAACCGGATTTCCTCAGCAGGGCAGAGCTGCTGGAAGGAGAGTGGGCTCTACATCAGGAAGTTTTTCAGGAGATAGTGAATCTCTGGGGGCTCCCAGAGATAGTGAATCTCTGGGGGCTCCCAGAGATAGACTTGATGGTGTCCAGGCACAACTGTCAGGTTCCCAGGTTCTGCTCTCGGACCAGGGATCCGACCACGTGGACAGTGGATGCCATGACAGTTCCGTGGCATTTCAACCTGGCTTACATGTTCCCTCCGTTTCCTATGATTCCTTGGGTCATAAAGAGAGTGAGGATACAGGAGGTACAAATCCTTCTGAATACCATGGCCCAGGAGGTCATGGTATTCAGACATACTGAGGTTGTCGACGGACTCTTGGCGTCTTCCTCTTCGGACGGATTTACTCAAACAAGGACCATTGCTGCACCTGGACCTAGCTTGTCTCAATTTGACGGCCTGGCTTTCGAAAACTCCTTACTAAGGAAGAAAGGTTTTTCGAGGCTGTTATCCAGACTATGCTCAGGGCTTGCAAGCCTGTATCAGCTGCAAATTACCATAGTGTTTGGAAGATCTATATCAGGTGGTGTGAACATCAGAAGATGCACACCTAGGTTCAAGGTCACTAGTCTTTTGGAATTTCTCCAGGACGGGTTTTCAGCAGGGCTTAGCCTGCAGTCTTTAAAGGTACAGTTGTCGGCCTTATACATTTTCTTTCAGAAAAGGGTAGTTCTTTTGCCTGAAGTACAGACTTTTTTGCAGGGAGTCATGAAGCTTAAACCCCCATATAGGCAGCCAGTGGCGCCTTGGGACCTGTCTTTAGTTTTGTCAGTGTTAAAAAAACCTCAGTTTGAGCCTTTAAGGTCGGCTGATCTTAAATTTCTTTCTTGGAAACTTACCTTTTTGTTGGCTATAGCTTCGGTTAGGCGAGTTTCATAATTGGGGGCCTTGTCTTGCAAGTCTCCGTATCTGATTTTCCATGATGACAAGGCTGTGCTTCATACAGTGCCTAAGTTTCTACCTAAGGTAGTGTCAAGTATTCATTTAAACTAGGAGATTGTGCTCCCAGTGTTTTGCCCTTCTGAGGAGGCCAGAAATATGGACAAGTTGAAGAAACTGGACGTTGTTCGCATCTACGTTGAAAGTGTCAAGGATATTCGCAAAACTGATTTGCTTTTGCTACCATATGACATACATAAGAGAGGGTGGCCTGCACACCATTGCCAGATGGTTAAGGTAAGTAATTGCCTTTGCCTACACTAAGGTAGGCACACCTATTCCTTCAAGGATTAATGCCCATAGCACCAGGTCAGTTGCTTCCTGTTGGGCTGTGCGTCATGGGGCTACAGCGGAGCAGTTATGCAGTGCTGCCACCTGGTCCTCTGTTCATACCTTTACCAAATTCTATAGGTTCCATGAGTTTGCGTCGGAGGACACTTCATTTGGGCAAGCAGTAATGAGAACTGTAAGCCTGAGCGTACCCTCCCAAAGGACCAGCTCTTGAACGTCCCATGGTTGACCTGTGTCGCCAGGATGGACAAAAGAAAAAAGGGGATTTTTGTAAGAACTTACCGTTCGAATCCCTTTCTCTGAGTCCATCCTGGTGACACAACGATCCCTCCCTTACGCTCAGTAAGTTTATACCGTTCATGTATTGTCATGTTATTGGTTATGTTGATTGTGCATATTAATATGTTTAGGCGTTGTACTGAGTAATGTATACTAGTGTGCTTTAGAAGTTGAGGAATTCTGGGATGCAGAAGGGAGGAGCCTGTCTCTCAAAGAAGTTAGCATAGGTGCCTTGCTCCTGCGGACCCTCCTACATCCCATGGTTAGCTGTGTCACCAGGATGGACAGGATTCAAACAAGTTATTTCAAAAATCCCCTTTTAATTACTGTAATGATGGATGAGCATATAAGTCATGTTAAAGCATTTTTACATATGGGCATTAAATAATCATCTACCTATCACTAAAATGTGATAACTTTTATTGAATATGCAAATAACCATAACACATTTATTGTTGTCACTGTATACAAGACATACTGAATAAATAGATATGTGTTCTTACTCAGTGTAACACAGGTACCATTAGCAGAAGGGAAAAGTGTGCAGCAGACTGTGGAACTCCTTACACGTAAACTGGAGCAGCTGGGAGCAGAGAAACAAGGAACATTCTATGTGGACTGTGAGACATACCACACTGCAGGGGCCAATGTGGGAAACACAGGTACTTGCCATAGTGCTAATAGCGCAAAACTAATTATGGGTACACAGTAGCTTATATATCGCAATCATGTCAGTGGCTGTACACCAGTGATAGTTCTGTGAATTATGATGTTCACAGACGTATCGGGTTGACCCTCCTACACATCAGATGGTCTACTATATCTCTGCAGATATATCATACTGTGACCCTTATTCAGATCTGTACACAGTACAGAATTGTTCTCAAAATGGGCAAAACCATATGCACTGCAGGTGGGGCAGATGTAGCATGTGCAGAGAGAGTTAAATTTGGGTGGGGTGTGTTGAAACTGAAATCTAAATTGCAGTGTAAAAATAATGCGGCCAGTATTTACCCTGCACAGAAACAAAATAACTCGCACAAATCTAACTCTCTCTATACATGTTACATCTGCCCCACCTGCAGTACACATGGTTTTGCCCAGTTTGAGAACAGATTTGTACTGCGATCAGATCTAAATAAGGGCCTGTGTGTACTCGAGGTCAGCACCACCGATACACTTGCTGCAGAGGCTGACATCAAGCTGGGTGGGCAAATTTAAAGTACCCACCCAGCTGCATGACGGGAACTGATATATGGAGGGGGGTGATTGGTAAGTGTGTACATTTGCTTTGAGTGGACGGTCAATTGGCTTGACAACGAGACCACCAACATAAATCTGTGTGTGCACTGCCTACCGTATGTATTTTGTATTATTTTAGCATTATCCTATATATAAAGTGATATGAAAGTCGTATAACCTACGGAATTGATTGGTTGCTAAAAAGCATCCGCAATGTACCACATCAGTTGGATCCAACATCAGTTGGATCCTGAAAGAACTTGAAAGTCAGATGAGGTAAACCAGGACCTACGCCGACTACTGTTTACCCTTTACGTTTTTTTACGAGAGCTGGTTTCACACAGTCCTCCAACTAAGAGGGTTTTTGTCCACCATATGACCGGTTTACAACTTGGCTATTGCACTTTATATATTTTATATGTTTTAATGCTGTTCATTTTACCATTAAATACTACACTGTTTTGGAAACTTCTCTCCATTCTTTTCCGGGTTAATAATTCCTATATGGTGGAGTGGTGCTGTACATGTTACATCTGCCCCAGCTGCAGTGCACATGGTTTTGTCCATTTGAGAAGGAATTTGCCTCTGAGAGTGAATCAGAATAACCCCCTGACCAACAATTCTTTTTCAGCAGAACAGTTTTCTGTCTGCACTTTGTAGTAATTTTCTGGGGAGTTAAGAGCTAAAAATCAGTTGCTAAAATCAGCATGTATGGGCATAGGGACATACCCTGTGCCTGGAAATGCCACCTCTCATAAGAAGTCAGAACCTTCCAAGTCTGAATAAATACTATTCAAACTCTTCATATCCTCTAAAAGGGAAAGATTACATCTGATTCTGCAGAATACAGCTGGTACCATATGTCTAGCTCCACCCTAGGATCTGCAGCTGTTATCTTCAGTCACTGGAGCCACCTCTGTCCAATTCATTGGTCTTACAGCTGCCAGTGTTACATTAAACTGTATCTTCAGTGGATTCCCCTGAATGACTACAGTCCCCCTTTCATATACAAATCATTATTGGAGTTTTGAAAATCATGTAGTTAGATGATATTCCTGTCATGTAGAGTTCATGTTTGGAAAACTTGTCCTTTAACCCCTTGAGTGGTGGGTTCTGCTGGGCAGGACAAACCTACCAGGGCAGATCACAGAAGCCCTCTCCAGTGATCCCCCCCACACATCTGCTCCGGCGTTAGTACGCCGGAGCTTCCCTGCCTGTCATTCATCACTGACCACACAGGCGGCAGGCTTGGGGATGTTTTGCGGCGGCTTGGGAGGACTCGGGCGCCTGTACTTTCCCAAGTCCCCCTGAGCCACCCTGAACATCCACGAGCCTCCTGCCTACTTCAAAGGTAATGGGGGGGGGGGGGGGCTGTAGAGGTGGTGCACACCTGGACACCACTGGGGAGCATCTATTACACATTAGTGGTATGCCCGGAAATTTTCCAGGACAACCCGCTGCAGTATACCCAGAAAAATTCCGGTCATATCACCCAAGGGGTTAATCTTCATTTAAATATTTAGATGGTAGTCAAAGAAATAAGCCTCTTTCTTATCAAGTATAAATTCAAGGTTTTGTGGTTCATGGGCCCTTATTCAGATCTGATTGCAGTACAAATTTGTTTTGAAAATGGGCAAAACCATGTGCACTGCAGGTGGGGCAGATGTAACATGTGCAGAGAGAGTTAAATTTGGGTGGAGTGTGTTGAAACTGAAATCTAAATTGCAGTGTAAAAATAATGCAGCCAGTATTTACCCTGCACAGAAACAAAATAACTCACCCAAATCTAACTCTCTCTGCACATGTTACATCTGCCCCACCTGCAGTGCACATGGTTTTGCCCATTTTCCAAACAAATTTGTACTGCGATCAGATCTGAATAAAGGCCATGGTTTGATCTTAAGACCCTCCACCAAAGCAATGCTAAACTAGTGGGCTTGCTGCACTTCCCTCTTGCAGAATAGTGTGAGTGTGGAGAATGAGATCTAGGGGGTTATTCTGGTTCACTTTCTAGCAAATTCCTTCTTAGATGGACAAAACCACGTGCACTGCAGGTGGGCAACCAGATTTTCCTGGCTGGCGACTAGATTTCAGTGAGAGGTGTGGCCTGCCATCTGCATAGGCAATAGGATGCAGCGGCAGTATGTCCCATCTCCTGCCTAAGCCATCTCCTCTCAGCATATAGGAGGAGATCCGCCGAAAAGAGTGTTCTGAGCACCGTGCCCGGAGCATAGCGAGCAAAGCGAGAGGCTGCGGATTACTTCAAACAGTGTCCATGTCGACTATGTCGACATTCGGGTAAAAAAAACCCAGTGAAAACCCCCATGACGACCGCGCGACCTGTCAACCTAACCAATGTCGGCCTAAAGCTTTTTTCGACCTAAACACACGTTGACCTTGTCCCATTGGGGTCGACAATGCGATCCACACCCGTCTGTGACTGTGTGTATGTTCACACCTAACCAAAGCTTACGTGTATTCCGCGTCCCCTCGTAGTGCTCGGTGCACTCACCACGCTTCTGGCTTGTTTTACGCGTGCCCGTGCTGGGCTCACTGTGCTCACCATGCTTCGGACTCGGTGGCTTGCTGCGCTCGCCACATTTTATAAAGTCAACTCCACGCCAAATTGGATAGTGGGGGTATGAACTGGTCGGGAGAAGGCGTATCGCCACGCTTCGGGCTGGCGTGGATAGAGAGGGTTTGAAATGGAGGCATTTGCTAGTATGTAACATGGAGCACTGGCAAATGCGTCCTTGTATTGTGCATAAGACGCACTTGCGCACCGCACCCCCCTTTGTGCATGAGACGCACACGCTACCGAACCCCTAACCCTGACCTCCCTGAAGCGGACACGGGCAACCCTGTACACACAACCCTGTACCCTGCCACACAAATAACTGAGACGCACAAGCGTATTAGACGCTCGTGCGTCTCAGACAGATGGATCGCCTCTCTGCCGGCGTCTGCCAGCGCAGGGGATCTGGTGGTTACCGGTGCTGTGTGAGAGGCGCTCACAGGGCTTGCCAGGGATGCTAGGGACAAAGCTGCAGCTTGCAGGGACAGTACAGTGACCACGCTGCCTGACTGGGACACTACGCTAACGACACAGGGCTGCTGCTGGGACATTACGCTGACTACGCTAGGCTGCCGTTGGGCTCCGCTGACAGCATAGCGTGCGGCTGTGAAACGACACAACTACCCTCATTTTTAAAAGTTGCCAATCAGGAGATGGGTATAAAAGCAAACTTATGAAAGGACAAGGAGAAATCTCTTAAGGTGCCCATACACTGTGTGTTTGCACCGGGCTATGCAATGTGTGCTCCCGCAGGCATCGCATTGCACAGTACAAAAAGTATGTGCTACACCTACTGTTTGTACTGCCTTCTGATCACATCGCACGCAAAATGCATGCCTTGCGTTGCGATCCAGCCCATAATGGTTGCGATTAAAGGGCACCTTAAGAGAGCATAAAAGGACATGCAGTGTGCTCCCCCATAATGGGTCAGATTGTGGTGTTTTTGTTAAGTAAATGGTTGTGAGAATATTAGCTGCAATTATTTATAGAGAATTTAACGTGGCTTTAATGTTATTGTACAAAATGTCTGGATTTTGAGAGGGGGGGGGGTGTGGTGGGGTACAAATTTACTTTGCCAGGCTCCTAAACTTTTTTTTTTCCTGGTTCCTATATTTTAGAAAGATTTGTCAAGCCCCGTCTTGAACTTCCACCAGACCCATACTGCACATGTGCATTACGGGTCTGAGACACCAAACTGTGATTGATAGTCTGTTGCCATTTGAGGGCCGGCGAGGGGGTGATGGTCTTCATTTCCCAAAACATGGCACTACCATTATGACCCAAGAACCTTATCCTAGTTCACTCATAGAGGCAAATTCCTTCTCAAATGGACAAAACCATGTGCACTGCAGGTGGGGCAGATACAGATAGAATTGGATTTGGGTGGGGTTTTTCTTCAAAGTGAGATCTATATTACAGTGTAGAAATAAAGCAGTCAGAATTTTCCCTGCACAGAAACAAAATAAGTCACCCAAATCTAATTCTATCTGCACATGTTATATCTGGTCCACCTGCAATGCACTTGGTTTTTCCATTTGAGAAGAATTTTCGGTACTCTTTACCTAGAACGGCGCCCACGATTGAAATCGCGGGATCGCGGGTAAAATCGCGGCAATCGCGGTAATCGCGGGTAAATCGCGGGTACATCAAAATCGGGTACCCGCGATTACCGCGATTTTCCCATAGGGAACAATGTTAAAAAGGCAGATTGACCGCGATTTTAGCGTTAAATGCCTCAATGCCCGCGATTTTTACATAGGAAACAATGTTAAATGGGCCACAGAGCCCTAATAGTCCCCCTGAATTGTTAAATGGCCCCCACAATTTTTAACGCCACCCCACGATCAACGTGAACCCGAAGCGTGGCGAGCGCAGCGAGCCCGCGAGGGGCGGCGGTACGCGTCCTACGACCTTTTCATGCCCTACTATCCACGTCGGCGTGGAGTTGAGAATAGAATAGTGTGGCGAGCGCAGCGAGCCACCGAGCCCGAAGCGTGGCGAGCGCAGCGAGCCCCGCGAGGGGACGCGGATACCTTCACAGGTAAACGCGTCCCTTCGCGGGCTTCACAGGTGTCCGCGTCGCCACGGACACCTGTGAAGCCCGCGAGGGGACGCGTTTACCTGTGAAGGTATCCGCGTCCCCTCGCGGGGCTCGCTGCGCTCGCCACGCTTCGGGCTCGGTGGCTCGCTGCGCTCGCCACACTATTCTATTCTCAACTCCACGCCGACGTGGATAGTAGGGCATGAAAAGGTCGTAGGACGCGTACCGCCGCCCCTCGCGGGGCTCGCTGCGCTCGCCACGCTTCGGGTTCACGTTGATCGTGGGGTGGCGTTAAAAATTTTGGGGGCCATTTAAGACTTCAGGGGGACTATTTGGGCTCTGTGGCCCATTTAACATTGTTTCCTATGTCAAAATCGCGGTCATTGAGGCATTTAACGGTAAAATCGCGGTCAATCTGCCTTTTAACATTGTTCCCTATGGGAAATCGCGGGCATCGCGTCGCGGGCATCGCGGGTACATTTATGGCCGGCCGCGACGCGACCGACGCGATTTTTCAGGTTTAACATGGTTTTCAATGGGAAAATCGCGGGCATCGCGTCGGTCGCGTCGCGGGTAGCCATAAATGTACCCGCGATGCCCGCGACGGGCGCCGTTCTAGGTAAAGAGTACCGAATTTTCCTCTAAGAGTGAACTAGAATAAGGCCCCAAGTGACGAGGCCAGGATCTTCATCAGATGACGATTTACTATCCTCTTTGGATCTACATCATCTGGCTTGTGCAACCTCATGGGCCATGGAACTGGCTGATGGTATCACAGCTGATCTGATGCTGCGTCCAAGGATGCAGATTGGATCATTTATGCAAACAGGAGACATTTTAGCGCTATCATTGTTGCATCCCTGTAAGCAGCAGTGATAGCAACATTAACAGTATCTGAATCCGGTCCGGTGTTTGTCCAGTAGATTCAAAAGCAGATGCTCATTTTATTTTCTCCACAAGACCTTGGATGTGTACAGCCTGCCTCCTTTGGTCCAGTCTACATATTATTTGTGTAGAGGCAGGGCTGCCATCAGCCAGGACAGAGAGTGGGGCCCATCCCTGGCTGCTACTGGCAATACCTAGAGAGCTGCATTAGGCTGCGCAAAAACAACAGGTAAGTATATGGGATATGGTCACTAGGTCGACCCTATTTAGGTTGACATGCATTGGGTCGACAGGGCTTAGGTCGAAAGTGTTGGAAGGTTGACACAAGCATTAGGTCGACAATGGGACAGTAAACAGTCAAAGGGTCGACATGGGTTTTTTGGGGGGGTTTTATGTGCCGACAAGCAGTATTTCATGCTCTAATATACACTACGGCGTGGTCAGTGGCATAACTATAGAGGGTGTAACTGCTATGGGGCCCAGCAGTTTGGGGGGCCCCAAGGCAATGCCCTGCACCCTCTTGCTTTTTTTTTAAAATTGCTGCCTGCAGTGGTTGTGATGAGCAGCAGACCCGGCCGATTGTGACACTGAGCTGCGGGCGGTGTTGCAGAGCAGAAGACCGAGCGGGTGGCCGGAGCCGCTAACCTGGAGAATCTGCAGGCAGCAACGCTAGGCAGGAGACCCTGGCGACTGTCTGGAGCTGCCGAGGAATAGACCGAGTGAGTGGTCGGAGCCGCTGAGCTGGAGACTGTGCTGACTGTGTTATGGAGCAGGAGACCGATACACGATACATTTTGACGCTATTGACATTTGGTACAAAAAAAATGTGAAAAACCCATGTTGACCTTTTGACTGTAAACCTTGCCACTGTCTAATGCTTGTGTCGACCTTAGCCATGTCCACCTATTTCAGGTGTCGACCTAAGCCTTGTTGACCCAATGCATGTCGACCTAAATAGGGTTGACTCAATGACCCATACCCCTTAAAACAATCCTTCCCTGCGCATCGGCCCTCTGTGAATTGTTCCTGCAAGTCAGCAATACTCCACCTATTTGTGCAGTATAAATAGTTTTTGGGGAGAGGGCCTGTCTCTTTTGTCAGTCCTGGGCCCCACAATTTCTGATGGCAGCTCGGGACAGCGTTCCTTATACCCAATAACTTGCGTTGTTTTATTATAATTTCACATCAACAACACTCCGGAGTTCCATGCTGTTTACATGTAGTAAAATCCCCAAAATGTGAGTAACTGTGGTCTGAAAATGTTTGTTAGTACCAACTTGTGACAGAGATGTGTATTCAGTACTGTGACTTTATTCATCTTTTGTAACATAGTAATTATACTAAAGTAAGACCTAAAATAAACTGCTCATGTGTCATATTAATCATTATTCATTCACTATTTTCTTTGTAACTTAATGTAAAGTAATTCAACAGAGAAGAAATGAATACAGACTGTTCTTACTATTAGTAGCTACTGTATTTGCCTTAATCGTTTTTTTCTTATTCCTCAAACAGGAGACATTCTGACACCAAATCTTTCTTCTCTTTTATTAATATAAACCAGGTCAGTCTGGGAAACTTCTTTACATCATGCACAGTTCTGAACATCCTCTCAGCACGTTTGCTTTATTTGAGAATGGTCCCTGCTTAGTCGCCGACCAAAATCTGGATGTGCTTATGATTAAGTTAAAAGGATTCTTCCAAAATGCCAAGGCTAACAAGATGGAGACGCGAGGCACACATTACCAGTATTGTGACTTCCTTGTGAAGATTGGTACAGTCACCATGGGACAAAGCGGCCGAGGAATATCTGTGGAGGTACAAAAATGTTTGAATAAAATCTTGCATTTCTCATGTAATGCAGACTATACATCTATAGGCCACTTACCATGCCGAACCAATTCCCCAGTCGGTAATCAATCATGGAATCTGCACAAAAATAGCATGTTAAAAATCCTCAACTCGCCGATACCAATAATATTTTGGTCAGAACTGGCAAAAAAAGATTTCTCAACATGCTAGGTTTCCCCAATCCTCAGGCCTAGGCATGGGTATATAACAGGTAATTGCCCCGATATCTGCCTGATGTATAGGCCATTTTAAGACATAAATATGACATCTTAAGGTGAAATCAATATAGACGCACAGGGAAAGTGCTACAAAAGGTTGAAAATCACCAAGACCAGTTGAGATTCATCCCAAGGTTCTAATGGAACTGAGGGAGGAGTTAGGAAATCCACTGTATTACACTTTTGATAAATTATTTTCATCTGGTATGGCGCCAAATGATTGGAGAATAGTGCATGGCACAAAATATCAACAAAGTAATAATGTGCACACTGACTAATGCTGCTTTCCCACTGCCTACACGGGTAAAGACCCGTTTTTTTTAAACGGGTCTTTAAACGGGTAAGAGCCATAAAGACTCTTTCCCACTGCAGCTTTTAAACGGTAAATTACCGTTTAAAAGCTGTTTTTGTCACATTCACACTTACCCGTTTAAAAACCCGTTTAAGCAGTGTAAAGATAGGGGGGGGGAGAATTTAAAAAAAAAAAACGGCGTGGGGTCCCCCCCACTGCCGTAACCAGCACCAGGCTGAAAGAGCCGGGGCTGGTAATAAAAAATCAGGAAACCCGACAAATAGGGGTTCCCTGATTTTTTACAACCAGCCCCAGGCTCCAGGTCCGGGGCTGGTTCCCAAAATACGGGGGACAAAATGACTAGGGGTCCCCCGTATTTTAAGAACCAGCCCCAGGCACAACCAGCCAGCAGGGTAATGCCACAGCCGGGGGACACTTATGATATAAGTTCCCGCGGCCAAAGCATTAACCCTACCGACCAGTCAGCCTGGCCAGGGGCCCTGGGGGAGTGGGGACCCCCCCAATAAAGGGGTCCCCCCCCTCCAGGACTTACCTGACCAGGCTGAAGCCTGGTGCTGTCCCCGGTGACCCTGGAGCGGTGGTCACCGGGCTGATGGTATTGTGTAAAAAATAGAATAAAAACCATTGTCTTTTACTGGTGAACTATGAGTCCCAGCAAGCCTCCCCCGCAAGCTGGGACTTGGAGAACCACAAGTCCCAGCCTGCGGGGCATTAAAGGGCCCGCTGGGTCTTGTAGTTCCACAGTAAAAGAAAGAGTTAAATAAACACACTGACACACGTGAAAAATAAAAGTTTAATACATACATAACACATACATACTGATACTTACCTATCTTGAGCCCGTAGGTAGCCCTGGTCCTGATGTCCTGGTCCGTGTCGGCGTCTGTATCCAGTCGGCATCCCTGTCGGCGTCGGCGGTCCGGAGTCCGAAGAAATCCATTTGGGAAGCTGTGGAAGGAAATCCTACTCACCTGTCCCAGCGCGACGTAGTCCAGGTAAGGTCTTTGCAAAAAAAACAAACCGACACCCGAACCAAGCGGACACAGCTGAGAGCCGCACGGTGTTTACATCGTGCGGCTCCGCCCCCGAATGCCGCTATTGGCCGCCTTGCGGCCTAGCGGCCAATCAGGAGCCGCTAGGCCGCAAGGCGGCCAATAGCGGCATTCGGGAGGCGGAGCCGCACGATGTAAACAAACACACCGTGCGTCTCCGTCAGTCCGCTTGGTTCGGGTGTCGGTTTTTTTTTTTTGCAAAGACCTTACCTGGACTACGTCGCGCTGGGACAGGTGAGTAGGATTTCCTTCCACAGCTTCCCAAATGGATTTCTTCGGACTCCGGACCGCCGACGCCGTCGCCGACAGGGATGCCGACTGGATACAGACGCCGACACGGACCAGGACATCAGGACCAGGGCTACCTACGGGCTCAAGATAGGTAAGTATCAGTATGTATGTGTTATGTATGTATTAAACTTTTATTTTTCACGTGTGTCAGTGTGTTTATTTAACTCTTTCTTTTACTGTGGAACTACAAGACCCAGCGGGCCCTTTAATGCCCCGCAGGCTGGGACTTGTGGTTCTCCAAGTCCCAGCTTGCGGGGGAGGCTTGCTGGGACTCATAGTTCACCAGTAAAAGACAATGGTTTTTATTCTATTTTTTACACAATACCATCAGCCCGGTGACCACCGCTCCAGGGTCACCGGGGACAGCACCAGGCTTCAGCCTGGTCAGGTAAGTCCTGGAGGGGGGGGACCCCTTTATTGGGGGGGTCCCCACTCCCCCAGGGCCCCTGGCCAGGCTGACTGGTCGGTAGGGTTAATGCTTTGGCCGCGGGAACTTATATCATAAGTGTCCCCCGGCTGTGGCATTACCCTGCTGGCTGGTTGTGCCTGGGGCTGGTTCTTAAAATACGGGGGACCCCTAGTCATTTTGTCCCCCGTATTTTGGGAACCAGCCCCGGACCTGGAGCCTGGGGCTGGTTGTAAAAAATCAGGGAACCCCTATTTGTCGGGTTTCCTGATTTTTTATTACCAGCCCCGGCTCCTTCAGCCTGGTGCTGGTTTCGGCAGTGGGGGGGGACCCCATGCCGTTTTTTTTTTTAACGGGTAAAGGGCTACCCCTTTCCCACTGCCGAAAAAACGGCTATTACACGTTAAAAACACTGCTTTTTACACGGGTAACAAAAACCGGTATTTGTTACCCGTGTAAAGCAACCTGGAGCTTTCCCACTGCAGCTCTAGCCGTTTAAAAAGGCTAAAAAAACGGCATTTACACGTGTAAAGCCTGCAGTGGGAAAGGGGTATTAATGATTATTCTGGTAATGATCACACGAGTCATTGTCATGATTTGTTTTTGTCTTATCAGGTGGATTACTGCCCTTGTGCAGTGCCAGGTGACTGCTGGAATTTGATGGTGGAGTTTATGCAGAGTTTTATGGGCACACATGCACCATCTGTTCCACCTGTTTTCAGCTCCAAGCATGATGCCCTGTACACACCTTCGGATACAATGGTGCAGTACATGGAGCTACTTAACAAGATCCGTAAGCAACAGCAGAGCACAGTGGCTGGGATGAGGCTATGACAGGATTGTATTCCTCTATCTTGTTCTGCCAGTAGAGGTCCCATCTAGGACTTTTTGGATACAAACATCAGGAGGAGGATTAAAGTCTGCACTGATTATTGGATGCACATACTGTAAATATTAAGATCTGCAACAAATTTTGGAAAGTGTTGCTAAAAAGCCTTCTAGAGATTAAAGATCATAACTGTTAACAATGTAAAAGCAATGCATATCAATAGTGGTGCAAAGAACAGAAGAGCCCATGGTGACTTAAAATATACCTACAATCTCTATTAGGGGGAATATTCCATATTATAAATTAGTATTCCTAATAAATACTTTGAGATAACAGAAGAAACACATTAAGACATTGCTTGTCCTTTTACTTGGCCCTTTATGGGACACACAAAAGAGCAAGCAAGGCACCCTTTCCTACTGTACATAACACAGCATAGTATTTGTGCAGTGGTACCTAATGACTAATTGAGGGGTAGATTTATGAAGCAGCGCTGTGGGGCATATGCGTTATCCCCGCACGCTAAAGCAGGGGATAACGCTTCACTTCATTTATGACACCCGCGATGCGGGTCTGTAACGCTCGGCGCTATGGGGGAGGAGGGGTAACGTATATACTTTAGGGGGAAGTGGGCGCCTGCCTCATACCTTATTTATCAACATACTTTGTGGCCACGCGCTGCTGCTTTTAGCTCTTGTACATAGCGCCGGATTTTTCTGGCGCTGTGTAGTAGTTTAAACGGAGTTTTTTTTTTTTTGTTCATTAAAAAAACTTTATTGGTCCTCTGCCCGGCTGACAGAGGTTTCTCTCCCCGGCGCCTGCTGGTCCCCGCCGTGCGACGGATGTATCTGCGCATGCGCCGGGTACACAGCGCCTGACAAGGTAACCGGCGCATGCGCAGTACTCGGGAGAGGGGGGAGCGCACAAACGTTATGGGAGGAAGCGTATCCCCGGCAGGAGGGGATAGCGCACTCCCATAACGTACAGTCGAACATTGATAGATTCGGGCGATAGACAGGTTCTCTTCACCACGATAAAGTGGTGAAGCGAACCTGCGCCCTTAAGGAACGTTAGGGCTGTCTTCATAAATCTACCCCTGAATCTCTTTCGCAGTATTTCAACATTATTCAATTCTTAATGCAAAGAAGTTGTTAAAAATAATGCATTTTCTTTGTTTAAAGCTACATTAGCATCCACTACCTACATTTTGCTAAGATGCTGATTTGCCTAGCCTGAAACTACAGAAAAATGGCTCCATGGAGTAACCTTATTGTTTTTACAGCATTGGCCAAATATCAAGGTGTAGATCAATGGGAGGGGAGACTGGGCTAAGTGGAAGGACCATTCAAAAGCTGCAATATCTTAAATGTGGCTTTTGATTGGTCTCCCTGCTCATACACCCCTGCCATTTTTAAATGGTGAATGTAATAGATTTATGGGCTCTATTACAACCAGGACACTATCTACCTGTATATAACATTTGTATGTTTCTCTACATATTTTTGTGGGTTTCTATAAAATTATTGAAAACATAATGGTGGTTTAATTGGGGTCTGACAAAAAGAATACCTTTTTGTGTGTTTGGTGGGTAAGGACCATATATGATTAACCCCTTCCTGACAGAGCCAGTTTTTGCGTTCCTGACAGAGCCCTTTTTTTCAAATCTGACATGTATCACTTAAGTGGGGATAACTTTTTTTTGCTTTTACTTATCCCAGTGATTTTGAGATTGTTTTTTCGTGACACATTGTACTTCAAATTAGTGGTAAATTTGGGTCGATACAGTCTGTGTTTTTTTGTGAAAAATACCAAAATGTCGGAAAAAAATTTGCAAAATGTTAAATTTTCTGCTTGTGAGACAAATAATCTTACCACTCAAAATAGTTAATAACTAACATAGACCATATGTCTACTTTATGTTGCCATCATTATTTCAACTTCCTTTTCATTTTTTTGGACACTAGGAGGCGTAAAATATGAATAGCAAATTCTCAAATTTTCAAGAAAATTTCAAACACTGATTTTTTTAGGGACCAGTTCAGTTCTGATGTGACTTTGAGGGACTTGTATGTGAGACACCCCCATAAATGATGCCATTTCAAAAACTGCACCCCTCACAGTATTCAAAACAGCATTTTGGAAGTTTGTTAACCCTTTAGGTGTTTCACAGGAATTAAAACAAAGTGTAGGTGAAATTTCAAAATTTCATTTTTTTTTGCAGATTTTCAATTTTAATACATTTTTCTAAGGAACACAGTAGATTTTACTAGAGAAATGTGACTAAAAATTGATTCCCCCAATTCTTTGGTTTTCATAAATGTCCTATATGTGGCCCTAGTGTGCACGGTGACCAAACCACAGGCTTCATAATAGAAGGAGCACCTACTTGATTTTGGAGCCTCCTTTTTATGAGATTATTTTTTAGGCACCATGTAGGTTTCTAGGCACCATAAGATGCTAAAAGTTAGGAACCTCCCCCACAAGTGACCCCATTTTGCAAACTACACCCTTCAGGGAATTCATCTAGGGGTATAGTGTACATTTCAAACCCCCAGGGGTTTCACCAATTTTGATACAACTGGGCTGTGCAAATGAAAAAATTTAATTTTTCATTTTCACAGCTCAGTTGTATCAAAATTGGTGAAACCCCTGGGGGTTTTAAATGTACACTATACCCCTAGATGAATTCCCTGAAGGGTGTAGTTTGCAAAATGGGGTCACTTGTGGGGGGGTTCCACTGTATGGGTGCTTCAGGGGTCATTCAACCAGAATCTGTGCTGCAAAATCCAAATATCACTCCTTCCCTTCTGAGTCCTGCCATGCACCCAACTGGTATTTTTTGGTCACATGTGAGGCATTGCCATACTCGGGAGAAATTGGGGCACAGATTTTGGGGTGCTTTGTCTCCTTCATTCCTTGTGAAAATGAAAAATTTTGAGCCAGATCTGCATTTTTGTGTAAAAAAATGTACTTTTTTACACAAAAATGCAGTTCTGGCTCAAAGTTTTTCATTTTCACAAGGAATGAAGGAGACAAAGCACGCCAAAATCTGTGCCCCAATTTCTCCCGAGTATGGCAATGCCTCACATGTGACCAAAAAATACCAGTTGGGTGCATGGCAGGACTCAGAAGGGAAGGAGTGATATTTGGTGGTGGAATGAATGGTGGGTGCTATGTCGCATTAGCAAGACCCCGGAAGCACCAATACAGTGGAACCCCCCCCACATGTGACCCCATTTTGCTCACCAGATTTTGGAGGGGGTCTGGCGCTGCGGCTGGTGGGGGGGTGGGAGGGGTACTGGCGCTGCGGCAGCCGGGTGGGTGGGAGGGGGGACTGCCGGGTGGGAGGGGGGGGGGGGGCTGGCGATCGGTGGTGATCGGTGCTGTACTTAACAGCACCGATCACCACCGATCACTGTGTTACCGAGCGGCTTAGCCGCCGGTAACACAGAAAACGCTGCAATTGGCTGTTCACATTTGAACAGCCAATCGCAGCGATCGCCGACCGGGGCTCAGGGACAGCAGACATCTCCAAACTGTCACCGCGTCTATGGACACGGTGACAGTTTAAAACCATGACGTATATATACATCTTCGGTCGGGAAGTACCTCCCGACCATGACGTATATATACGTCTTCGGTCGGGAATATCTATCTGTATATATATATATATATATATATATATATATATATATATATATATATATATATATATATATATATATATATATATATATATATATATATATGTGTGTGTGTATATACACACATACACACACACATATATATATATATACTAGGTGATTCATCGCGCCCTACGGGCGCTCTTCACACCGTCGTAAGGGGCTGCGCCCCCTTAATTTGTGAACGTTTGTATATGAGAAATATGGTTAGAATTGTATGAAAGATGCCCTGTATTGCAACTTAGGTGTCCGCGAATCGCGGGAGGGGGGGTCGCGGAGGGTGCCGCGAATTGCAGGAGGGGGGGTCGCGGGGGGTGCCGTGAATTGCAGGAGGGGGGGTTGTGGGGGGGGTGGATGCTGCGAATCGCGGGAGGGGAGGGATTGCAGAGAATCGCGGGAGGGGGGTTACGGGGGCGGGGGTTGCGGCGAATCATGGTAGGGGGGGTCGGGGGGGGTGTGCCGTGAATCACGGGAGGGGGGGTCACGGGGTGGGGTGCCGAGAATCGCGGGGGGGTGTGTGTGCCGTGAATCGCGGGAGTGGGGGTTCAGGGGGGGTGTGACGCGAATCGCCACAAGAAAAAATCAACACAGAAAGGTCAACACATGTAAATGTTGACAAAGTGTGGCACTTCATTGGTGTCCATGTCGACACATGAGAATGAATATGAAAACATTCAAAAAATGAAAAAAAAAACTTCAAAAACTCATGTCAACCTTTTTCATTGTCGACCATAGCCATGTCAGTGTTTTCCATGTGCAATTTAATTCTGGAGCTGCCGCGAATTGCGGGAGGGGGGGTCGCGGGGGTGGGTGCCGCGAATCGCGGGAGGGGGGGTTACGGGGCGGGGGTTGCGGCGAATCATGGGAGGGGGGGTCGCGGGGGTGTGCCGTGAATCACGGGAGGGGGGGTCACGGGGTGGGGTGCCGAGAATCGCGGGGGAGGTGTGTGTGTGTGTGCCGTGATTCGCGGGAGTGGGGGTTGTGGGGGGGGGGGTGACGCAAATCGCCACAAGAAAAAATCAACACAGAAAGGTCAACACATGTAAATGTTGACATAAGTGTGGCACTTCATTGGTATCCATGTCGACACATGAGAATGAATATGAAAATATTCAAAAAATGAAAAAAAAAAAATTCAAAAACTCATGTCAACCTTTTTCATTGTCGACCATAGCCATGTCAGTGTTTTCCATGTGCAATTTAATTCTGGAGCTGCCGCGAATCACGGGGGGGGGGGTGCCGCGAATTGCGGGAGGGGTGGTCGCGGGGGTTGGTGCCGCGAATCGCGGGAGGGCGGGGTTCACAGGGGTTCCGGTGGGGGGTTGCCGCGAATTGCGGGAGGTGTGGGGTCACGGGGGTTGCCGCGAATCGCGGGAGGGGGGGTTGCGGGGGGGTGTGATGCGAATCGCCACAAGAAAAAATCAACACAGAAAGGTCAACACATGTAAATGTTGACATAAGTGTGCCACTTCATTGGTGTCCATGTCGACACATGACAATGAATATGAAAAAATTAAAAAAATTAAAAATAAATCTTCAAAAACTCATGTCAACCTTTTTCATTGTCGACCATAGCCATGTCAGTGTTTTGCATGTGCCATTTAATCCTGGGGCTGCTGCGAATTGCGGGAGGGGGGTCGCAGGGGGGGTGCCGCCCCGAATTGCGGGAGGGGTCGTGGGGGGGTTCTTTTTGCAGCGAATCGCGGGAGGGGGGGTCGCGGGGGGTGTTTTTGCTGCAAACCGCGGTAGGGGGGGTCGCGGGGGAGTGGGTGTTTTTGCCGCGAATCGCGGGAGGGGGGGGGCGCGGGGGGGGGAGGTTTTGCCGCAAATCGCAGGAGGGGGGCGCTCACCTGGTGGCTGTGGAGTAGCAGTGCTGGGCAACATGGGAAGGCAGTGGGTGTCTGGCACTGTCTGTGGGCTCACTGGGCTGGTTCTCTGTCACATACCTCCCAACATGACCCTCTCCAGGAGGGACACAATGCTCTGTTTCTAGACTTCCCCTTAATGTATGATTGCCATCACCTGTTTTAAACAGGTTAATTTTTTAGAAAGGTGTTCAGCACAGATGAAGGCAATCACACATTAAGAGGAAAGTCCAGGAACAGAGCGTTATAGACACAGACACCCACTTTGAGTGACAGATGTAGCCAAATATATAAGAGATATATGTGTGTGTGTGTGTGTGTGTGTATATACACACATACACACACACATATATATATATATATATATATATAATCATTTCATTTCATGTCTCATTTTATTTTTTTCATTTTTAAACTGTCCCTAGTGCTGCTGCTGCTGGCGGGGGGAGGCAGCGCTGCGGCGCATAGCAGAGGGAGGAGAGCGGGTGCCGGGTAAGCACATAGTGCTGCCGGGTGGGAGGGAGGGGGTGTCCGCGGATCGGTGGTGATCGGTGCTGTACTTAACAGCACCGATCACCACCGTTTTCTGTGTTACCGAGCGGCATAGCCGCCGGTAACACAGAAATAGCTGTGATTGGCTGTTCACATTTGAACAGCCAATCACAGCGATCGCCGACCGGGGGGGACATCCCTGCCCCCCCCGGGCGGCGAGGGGGGATGTCTGCTGTCAGGGACAGCAGACATCTCCAAACTGTCACCGCGTCTATAGACGCGGTGACAGTTTACATCCATGACGTACATTTATGCCATGTGTCGGGAAGTACTTCCCGACCATGACGTAAATGTACGTCAATTGTCGGGAAGGGGTTAAAGTGCAATCAATAAAAAAAATGGTTTTGCCTTTTAAATAATTGCCCCTTTAAAATATTGGGCTGCTGGTGGGGATGCCACAGATGGCTACAATTTGCATTATATTTACCTCAAAGTCAACAAATAGGATACATTGTCGGGTTGCGAGGGCCAAATGTACTAAGCTTGAAAAGTGATACAATGGAGAGTGATAAATTACCAACCAATCAGCTTCTAACTGCCACGTCACAGGCTGTGTTTGAAAAATGATAGGTAGGAGCTGATTGTTGGTGGTTTATCACTCTCTACTTTATCACTTTTCACGGCTTAGTAAATCTCGCCTTGAGTGAGTATTAGTTCAGTACTCTTTGATTGTGTACAAACATGGGCAAGCAAACCGTTTTATGGTGCTCATACACGTTAAATTAATGTATGCGATTTGGACTAAGATTGCAGCAAATACTTTTTCTCTTTCGTCCAGTCTGGTGACACAGCTAACCTTGTGATGTAGGAGGGTCCGTAGGAGCCAAGGCACTTATAGCTGAAGCTTTTCCTCTGGCTGCAGGCTCCTTCCCTTCTGCATCCCCAGTATGCTCCAGTTCGTTTTAGGTAGAGATGTGCACCGGCCACTTTTCGGGTTTTGGGTTCTGATTACCTTGAGGTTTTGGGTTCTAATGGGTTTTGGCAAAACACCTCCTAAGTGTTTTGTGTTTGGATTTTTTTGGGTTCTGATTTTTTTGTTAAAAATGCATAAAAACAGCTAAAATCGCAGAATTTGGTGGTTTTTTTTGCTCCTACGCTATATTGACCTCAATAACATTCATTTACACTCATTTCCAGTGTATTCTGAACACCTGACACCTCACAATATTGTTTTTATTGCCAAAGTTTGCACTGAGGTAGCTGGATAACTATGCTAAGCCACACAAGTGTGCGGCACAAACACGTGGCTCATGTAAGAGTGGCACTGCAGCGGCAGACATGATGGCAGTTTAAAAAAATAGGCCCATAAAAGATACCTATCTGGCTTGATCATGCACTGGTTACCATGTGCAGCCAAGGAGCGGTGGACATTTTGTGAAGCACAGAGTTTGTCTGCAAGTGTGTAACTGTTTTGATCACTTTAACATCCAACAAGACCCCTATCTGGCTTGATTGTGTGATAATGTAATCTGATTGTTTAATTTTGTGATTATTATTCATTTATTATTACCAGTCGTCTCTTAAATCATTGCCTAATGGGTGTAGGGGAGTGGGCTAATCAATTTTAAGGTGGCAGATGGAAGATGTAATGTAATGTAAACCATCATTAGCATTGGTTGCAGCAGTGGCAGTAACTGATGGACCCGGCTGTGCAGATAAGGAGGATGCTGACAGCGATGATGTCAAAGGGAGAGCCAGCGAACTGTTGCTCCATGCAGCGCTGGAAAACTTCGCTGCCCATGGTGATGCCATAGGGCATGTGTAACCATCACTAGCATTGGTTGCAGCAGTGGCAGTAACTGATGGACCCGGCTGTGCAGATAAGGAGGATGCTGACAGCGATGATGTCAAAGGGAGAGCCAGCGAACTGTTGCTCCATGCAGCGCTGGAAAACTTCGCTGCCCGTGGTGATGCCATAGGGCATGCGTAGGAAGACGTAGCACCCAATAGGGGTCATGAAGGCAGTAAGCTTGGAAGAGGCTCTGTCCAGAGGGATCTTCCAAAACCCATACTTGGCATTCAGGGTGCTAAAGACCATTGCACCTGGCATGTCAGTGATCACCTGCTCGATGGTGCAGAGTGTGTATCTGTTTTGGTCAGTTTCATATTTCATAAGACTCCTATCTGTCTTGATTGTGAATATGATTATTTATAATTAATTTCATCTGATTTTTAATTTGGTGATTAGTAATATTATTCATTTATTATTTATTATTACCATTCGTCTCGTCAATCATTGCCTAATGGGTGGAGGGGAGGGGGCTAATCAATGACTAGGTGGCAGCTGGAAGAGTTCTATCTGGCTGCGACTTCTGTAACTCTATTGATCGCTAGGGTGGATTCAGGTGATCTGGCTCGCTAGGCGGGTGTTCCCTTTGCTCACTGCTTCACATGCGTCCCTCGTGAAGCTGCGCGCTCTGTCGAGGAGGATGTCCTTTGCCGGTAGAGAAGTACTGATCTTCTCTCAAGGTGTTACGACTCGTAGCTGCACTCCCCTGCTACAACCTCAAAACAAGCACCAAGACCCCTATCTGGCTTGATTGTGCACTGTTTACACAGTGCAGCCGAGGAGCAGTGGGCGATTGGTGAAGCAATCAGTGGAATACAAAGAGTTATATGCATTTCAAAGACAAGTCCCTCATACAAATGACTCTCAGCAGTGGGCACCAGACCAGACAGGTAAAAAAAAATGTAGCCGCCCAAAAAGAAGTGTAATTGCAGCCGTCCCTAAAGAAGTTTAATTGCAGCCGCCCTCAAAAAAGTTTAGCCGCCCCCAAAGAAGTTTAATTGCAGCCGCACAAAAAGAAGTTTCATTGCAGCCGCCCACAAAAAAGTTTAGCCGCCCAAAAAGAAGTGTAATTGCAGCCTTCCTGCACCAGCCCTGACTCCCCCAGGTCAGGGAGATCACATTCTCACCCATGAAGATGGTGATGGTGACACAAATCCAAAAGAGGACAGAGAACAATCTCTTGCACACGAGACCACTGTGCTGGATACAAGACAGACCAGAGTCCACCTAAAGGTGTCGGCTAGTACAGCATGCCTAAAAGTTTCAAGGCTCCAAAAAAAAAGACTGCAGTGGCAGACTCCCAAATTAATGCAGGGTGAGAGCTGCAACCAGCAGTGGGCGATTGGTGCAGCAATCAAGTGGAATGCAAACAGTTGTATGCATTTAAAAGACAAGTCCCTCGAATGACTCCCAGCAGTGGGCACCAGACCAGACAGGTAAAGAAAAGTTTAGCCACCCAAAAAGAAGTGTAATTGCAGCCGCCCCCAAAGAAGTTTAATTGCCTCTCAGCAGTGGGCACCAGACCAGACAGGTAGATGAGGCAGTACTAGTTGTGTGTGTATCTGTTTTGGTCAGTTTAATATTTAACAAGACCCCTATCTGGCTTGATTCTGGTTATGATTGATTGATTATTAATTAATTTTATGATGTGATTGATTCATGGTCGAAACCCTGTTTAACAACCTGGCTGATCCTGACCCTGATGTGCAGTTGGTCTCTGTGATAAAAGATCCCAATCTCAAATGGCAGGCTGAACAATCTGTGGATAGCCATATTTAAAAAAAAATGTGTGGCAGCCCACTACAGGATACCCTCTGTGCCCCTGGAGTGCCACTGTGCCCCCAAAGAAGTGTAATTGCAGCCGCCCCCAAAGAAGTGTAATTGCAGCCGCCCAAAAAGAAGTGTAATTGCAGCCACCCAAAAAGAAGTGTAATTGCAGCCGCCCAAAAAGAAGTGTAATTGCAGCCGCCCGCAAAGAAGTGTAATTGCAGCCGCCCTCAAAAAAGTTTAGCCACCCCCAAAGAAGTGTAATTGCAGTCGCCCAAAAAGAAGTGTAATTGCAGCCGCCCAAAAAGAAGTGTAATTGCAGCCGCCCAAAAAGAAGTGTAATTGCAGCCGCCCTCAAAAAAGTTTAGCCACCCCCAAAGAAGTGTAATTGCAGCCGCCCAAAAAGAAGTGTAATTGCAGCCGCCCACAAAAAAGTTTAGCAGCCCAAAAAAAGAAGTGTAATTGAGCCTTCCTGCCCCAGCCCTGACTCCCCCAGGTCAGGGAGATCACATTCTCACCCATGAAGGTGCAGCAATCAAGTGGAATGCAAACAGTTGTATGCATTGAAAAGACAAGTCCCACATATGAATGACTCTCAGCAGTAGGAATAATGAATGGTGATGCAAGATGGAATTGTCCTTGGGCCCTCCCACCCACCCTTATGTTGCGAAAATAGGACATGCACACTTTAACAAACCAAACATTTCAGCGACAGGGCCTAAAAAACTGTGGCTGAAATGATTGGTTTGTTTGGGCCCCCACAAAAAATAAACCAATTCATAATATCTCCCTGTATAAACTGGCTCTACAGCAACAAGATGTCATAGTCACTCATCATCTTCCTCCTCCTCCTCTGATTCCTCGCCCCCTTCAGTGTGTACTTCCTCATTCTCAGAGATTATCAATTCGTCCCCGCTGGACTCCACAATCACAGGTCCAGTTATAATCTCTGGAGGCAATTCCTGGTCTTCATTGAATAAGTGATAATTCATTTTTATAAACATCATTTTCTCAACATTTTTCGGGAGCAACCTCCTTCGCCGCTCACTGACCAGGTTCCCCGCTGCACTGAATACTCTTTCGGAGTACACACTGGAGGGGGGACAACTCAGGTAAAATAGAGCAAGTTTGTACAGGGGTTTCCAAACTGCCTTTTTTTCCTGCCAGTACAGGTAAGGACTGTCTGACATGTCTACTTGGATGCTGTCACCAAAGTAATCATCCACCATTTTTTCAATGTTGACAGCATCCAATGCACCGACAGTAGACATGTCAGCAATCGTTGGCAGGTCCTTGAGTCCGGACCAGATGTCCAAACTCCCTCCTGCCTGCCCTGCATCCCCGCCAGCGGGTTGTGTGGGAAATCGCAGCTGTTTCCTCACAGGCACAGATGTGGGAGAAAATGAAGGAGGAGCTGGGGCCGTGTCACGGTCCCCTTCAGATGACAATCTCCTGACCAGCAGGTCTTTGCACCTTTGTAGACTTGTGTCTGCCGGAAACAGAGACATAACATACGCTTTAAACCGAGGATCGAGCACTGTGGCCAAAATGTATTCCTCTGACTTTAACAGACTGACCACCCTCGTATCCTGGCAAAGCGTATGGAGGGCTTCATCCACAATAGCGACATGCTTTGCGGAATCGCTCCGCTTTAGCTCCTCCTTTACTTTCTCCAGCTGCTTTTGTAACAGCCTGATCAGGGGAATCACCTGACTAATGCAGGCAGTGTCGGAACTGACTTCACGTGTGGCTACTTCAAACGGCTGGAGAACCTTGCACAACACGGAAATCAGCCTCCACTGCGCTTGAGTCAGGTGCAGCCCCGCTCCTCTGCCTATGTCATAGGTGGCTGTGTAGGCTTGAATGGCCTTTTGCTGCTCCTCCATCCTCTGCAGCATATAGAGGGTGGAGTTCCAGCGCGTCACCACCTCTTGTTTCAGCTGATGGCAGGGCAGGTTGCGGAGTTTTTGCTCCCGCTCCAGCCTTCGGCAGGCTGTGGCAGAATGCCGAAAGTGTCCGCAAATTTGGCGTGCCACCGCAAGCATCTCCTGCACACTCCTGTCATTTTTTATGAAATGCTGCACCACCAAATTTATTGTGTGGGCAAAACATGGCACGTGCTGGAAATTGCCCATGTTTAATGCCCGCACAATGTTACTGGCGTTGTCCGACACCACAAATCCCCAGGAGAGTCTAAGGGGGGTAAGCCACAGGGAGATGATTTCCCTCAGTTTCTCTAAGAGGTTGTCGGCATTGTGCCTCTTCTTGAAACCGGTGATACACAGCGTAGCCTGCCTAAGAAGGAGCTGGCATGCAGGAGATGCTGCTGCTGCTGCGGAAGGCGATGCATCTACCCAGTGGGCTGTCACAGTCATATAGTCCTTAGTTTGCCCTGATCCACTTGTCCACATGTCTGTAGTTAAGTGTACAGTGGGTACAGCCGCATTTTTCAGGGCACTGAGGACACTTTTTCTGACCTCCCTGTACATCGCGGGTATCGCCTGCCTAGTGAAGTGGAATCTAGACGGGATTTGGTACCGGGGACACAATACCTGCATCAACCGTTTAAATCCCACTCCATTGATGGCGGACACCGAACGCACGTCTAACACCAACATAGCTGTCAAGGCCGCAGTTATCCGCTTTGCCATAGGATGACTGCTGTCGTATTTCATCCTCATGGAAAATGACTGTTGGACGGTCAATTGCTTAGTGAAAGACGTAGCGGTCTTACGACTTCCCCTCTGGGATGATGACTGACTTCCCCTCTGGGATGATGACTGACTTCCAGGAGCAGCAGCAGCAGCAGCAGTAGTAGTAGGTGTAGTGCTGCAGGATCCTCCGGAGGAATCTATGGAGTCATTCATGCAGGTGAGATGGACTGCAGGACTCCCCCCTATACGGATCGAGGAGGAATTTGTCGAGGAGGGAGTTGGTGGTGTGCTTTTCAGGCTTTTGGCTCCAAAAGGAGGACCAAGTGATTTAGGTGTCGCTGGACTGCTAGCCGCACTTTCTGGACTAAACACTGAACCATGACGCGTCTTTAGGTGATGTTGAAGGGAGGTTGTCCCTAGGTGGGCAAGATCCTTACCCCTGCTTATTGGAGTTTTACATAAGCTACAAATGGCAATACTTTTGTTGTCCGGATGCGGATAAAAAAAATTCCAGACCGCAGAGGTGGATTTATTGGTCCTTTGTCCAGGCATGACGATGGGCTTTTTCATCCCATGGACAACAACTTTTTCCCCCACAGGTGCCTCATTCCCCCCTGGTGCGTCATTTAAGCAAACCAAGTCTCCATCCTCCTCGACAACTTCCTCCTCAGTGCCAGCTACATCAATATCCTCCTCCTGGTGTACAACATCACCTTCACTAATAAAATCTGGAACTAGACTGTGGGTGATCCTTCCAGCATATGCAGAGGGCGTACTGCAAATGGTGGAAGGAGCCACCTCTTCACGTACAGTGATGGGAAGGTCCGGCATCACAACCACCGCCACCCTCGGACTCTCCGTGGGGATTTGGGATATGTCTTTAGAAGGATGAGTTTTTTCCAGATTTATTTTCTGAATTTTTTTCTGGTTTTTTTTTCTGAAATTTTTTCAGACTTTTTTGAGTCGGTGTCAGCCTAACTCTCTTTGATTTCCTATTGGGCGGGGAGAGAGGAGGAGGAGGACTTTCCTCGTCATCTGAAGCTGCACCACTAGTCATGAAGTTAGGCCATGGCCTTAGCCGTTCCTTGCCACTCCGTGTCGTAAATGGCATATTGCCAAGTTTAAGTTTCTCTTCCAATGATTTACATTTCATATTTTTATTCCTTTTACGGAAGTTTGGTTTCAATTGTACATGCCCTCTGCTTTCACACTGGGCATCGGCCGTGGAAGACGACGTTGTTGGCATTCATCGTCTATGTCCTGACTAGTGGCAGCAGCTTCAGAACTATGAGGAAGTGCATCTTCATCTTTCCTTTGTTTGTTAACCTCCATATTTTGGATCTCCATTATTATTGTGGAGTTATGTCACAGAACAGCGCCACTGGAGTGCAATTATATATGTCAGTGAGTATGCACCAGCAGGCAGTTATACAGATACAGCAGTATTAGGCAGTGAGCCACACACCAGACAGGTACGGCAGTATTAGGCAGAGAGCCCCAGACCAGACAGGTAGATAATGATATACGGCAGTATTTAGGCAGTGAGCCCCAGACCAGAGGGTAGATACGGCAGTATTGGGCAGTGAGCCACAGACCACACAGGTACGGCAGTATTAGGCAGAGAGCCCCAGACCAGACAGGTACGGCAGTATTAGGCAGTGAGCCCCAGACCACAAAGGTAGAGATTTACGGCAGTATTTATTTATTTATTAGCCAGTGAGCCCCAGACCAGATGGTACATACGGCAGTATAGCCAGTGAGCCCCAGACCACAAAGGTAGAGATATACGGCAGTATTTAATTATTTATTAGCCAGTGAGCCCCAGACCAGATGGTACATATGGCAGTATAGCCAGTGAGCCCCAGACCACAAAGGTAGAGATATACGGCAGTATTTAATTATTTATTAGCCAGTGAGCCCCAGACCAGACGGTACATACGGCAGTATAGCCAGTGAGCCCCAGACCACAAAGGTAGAGATATACGGCAGTATTTAATTATTTATTAGCCAGTGAGCTCCAGACCAGACGGTACATACGGCAGTATAGCCAGTGAGCCCCAGACCACAAAGGTAGAGATACACGGCAGTATTTAATTATTTATTAGCCAGTGAGCCCCAGACCAGACGGTACATACGGCAGTATAGCCAGTGAGCCCCAGACCACAAAGGTAGAGATATACGGCAGTATTTAATTATTTATTAGCCAGTGAGCCCCAGACCAGACGGTACATACGGCAGTATAGCCAGTGAGCCCCAGACCACAAAGGTAGAGATATACGGCAGTATTTAATTATTTATTAGCCAGTGAGCCCCAGACCAGACGGTACATACGGCAGTATAGCCAGTGAGCCCCAGACCACAAAGGTAGAGATATACGTCAGTATTTAATTATTTATTAGCCAGTGAGCCCCAGACCAGACGGTACATACGGCAGTATAGCCAGTGAGCCCCAGACCACAAAGGTAGAGATATACGGCAGTATTTAATTATTTATTAGTCAGTGAGCCCCAGACCAGACGGTACATACGGCAGTATAGCCAGTGAGCCCCAGACCACAAAGGTAGAGATATACGGCAGTATTTAATTATTTATTAGCCAGTGAGCCCCAGACCAGACGGTACATACGGCAGTATAGCCAGTGAGCCCCAGACCACAAAGGTAGAGATATACGGCAGTATTTAATTATTTATTAGCCAGTGAGCCCCAGACCAGACGGTACATACGACAGTATAGCCAGTGAGATCCAGACCACAAAGATAGAGATATACGGCAGTATTTAATTATTTATTAGCCAGTGAGCCCCAGACCAGACGGTACATACGGCAGTATAGCCAGTGAGCCCCAGACCACAAAGGTAGAGATATACGGCAGTATTTAATTATTTATTAGCCAGTGAGCCCCAGACCAGACGGTACATACGGCAGTATAGCCAGTGAGCCCCAGACCACAAAGGTAGAGATATACGGCAGTATTTAATTATTTATTAGGCAGGCAGTATTTAATTATTTATTAGCCAGTGAGCCCCAGACCAGACGGTACATACGGCAGTATAGCCAGTGAGCCCCAGACCACAAAGGTAGAGATATACGGCAGTATTTAATTATTCATTAGCCAGTGAGCCCCAGACCAGACGGTACATACGGCAGTATAGCCAGTGAGCCCCAGACCACAAAGGTAGAGATATACGGCAGTATTTAATTATTTATTAGCCAGTGAGCCCCAGACCAGACGGTACATACGGCAGTATAGCCAGTGAGCCCCAGACCACAAAGGTAGAGATATACGGCAGTATTTAATTATTTATTAGCCAGTGAGCCCCAGACCAGACGGTACATACGGCAGTATAGCCAGTGAGCCCCAGACCACAAAGGTAGAGATATACGGCAGTATTTAATTATTTATTAGCCAGTGAGCCCCAGACCAGACGGTACATATGGCAGTATAGCCAGTGAGCCCCAGACCACAAAGGTAGAGATATACGGCAGTATTTAATTATTTATTAGCCAGTGAGCCCCAGACCAGACGGTACATACGGCAGTATAGCCAGTGAGCCCCAGACCACAAAGGTAGAAATATATGGCAGTATTTAATTATTTATTAGCCAGTGAGCCCCAGACCAGACGGTACATACGGCAGTATAGCCAGTGAGCCCCAGACCACAAAGGTAGAGATATACGGCAGTATTTATTTATTAGTCAGGCAGTATTTAATTATTTATTAGCCAGTGAGCCCCAGACCACAGACCGCCAGACTGGCAGATTCAGTGCAGGCAGCAGTGCAGCACCAGTGGACTATATATATTTATTTAATATAATTAATTAATTATTGACCCCTTGAGTGGTGGTTTTTGCTGGGGCAGGACAAACCTACCAGGGCAGGTTTATCCTGCCCCAGCAAAACCCACCACAAGACAGCTGGAAGGTCCCCCTTTTGCTCCGGCGTTAGTACGCCGGAGCTTCCCTGCAGCCGCTCAGCATCTCATCCTTCCGCCGCGGCGCCTGTCACATTCTGCAGTGACGTCGGCGGCAGGCTGGGGGATGTTCGCGGCTCAGGAGGACTCGGGTTACTGAACTGTCCCGAGTCCCCCCGAGCCGCCCGAACATCCCCGAGCCTGCCGCCGACGTCACTACAGGTCAGATGATTGGCGGCCGGCGGTGGGGAAGCTCCGGCGTACGATCGCCGTGTACGCCGGAGCAGAGGGACCCGGGGGGGCAACAAGAGGGGTGGGGAGGGGCTGACCGAGGGGGGGGCGACACCCCTAAGGTAGTGCGCCAGTGGTGCTCCGATGGAGACACCACTGGCGCGCACCTACAGTACATAGTGGTATGTCCGGAGATTTTCCGGGACAGCCAGCTGTGGCAGCGCAGCTGAGCCCGGAAAATCTCCGGGCATACCACTTAAGTGGTTAATATATATAATAAATGGCACAGCACAGCACCAGAGGTATGCCCCAGCACAGAGGAGACAGTAGTACTACAGGCAGGTACACAGTTAGACTGTTCTCCTAAGCAGAGGAGAACATAGTACACAGCAGCACTGAGGGAGACAGCCCTAGCAAATAAAATAATTACAGCACAGCTCACCAGAGGTAGACCGCACAGAGGAGATAGTAGTACTACAAGTACACAGTTAGACTGTTGTCCTAAGCTGAGAACAGAGTACACAGCAGCACTGAGGGAGACAGCCCCAGCAAATAAAATAATCAATTACAGGCAGCACAGCACACCAGAGGTAGACCGCACAGAGGAGACAGTAGTACTACAAGTACACAGTTAGACTACTACACAGCAGCACTGAGAGACAGCACCAGCGATTGCAAAAGCTCAAGGTCAAGCTCAAGTTTAAGCCCCAGCAGCAGCACCAACACACCCTCTCCCAACCCACTACTTGACTGGAGTGAAGATGGCGGGCGCGGCAGCCGCTTATAAAGCCTCGCGAAATCCGACGCCGGGAGATGACGTTCTAATCACGCGGACGGACCGAGTCAGGCGGGAATCTCCGAGCGCTGCTCGGAATTGGGCTCGGAATGATGACGTCCGTGGGGGCTCGGATCTCTGAAATCCGAGCCCGCACATCTCTAGTACATATGCGCTAGCATCGCGGTGCGGCGTGGCGAGGGGCGGCGATGTATGTTAATACATCCTGCCCTAAACTATTTATGAACTTTCACTGGAAGATATACTGTATCTGCAGATCAATTGATCTGCAGATATATAAATAGACGGATTGGGCAGCATGTTCTCCATTCACACTGCCTGATCCGTCTAAATGACATCAAAAGTGGGCGTGCCTATTTGCATGCACCCGCCTACTGAACTTTTATTCACTGGAGGCTCACAGCACGATATACTGTATCTCTGGATCCGGCATTGGTATTGGCTGTGTTGATGAGCCAACACAATATACCTGTGAACGACGCCGCTCACAGATTTATCATTTATACACACTGGCCGATGGTGCATCAACATATCATCTGTTCAATCGAATGGCCGATATATCGGCCAGTGTGTACGCACCTTTATTCTTCCAATGCTTATTTAATTTATTGTCTACATCAAGGTGTGTCAATGCATTTAAAGTTCCCACAGGGACCAAATGGTTGTGATGTTAAAGGTTTTCATTATTTAACATTTCCCTGTTCCCCTTTAAGGCCTGTGTAACAAGACAGTTGGGCGCAACAGAATATGCTGTGCTATATAAGAAACTGTTGATAAATAAAAATAATGTGCACTGTTCTGCCCCTCTTATCCCGAAACACAGAGACTCTTTTGCTTTACATTTTTGCAGCATAGCGGCCATTTTGTCCCATGACATCATTATGACATCACAAAGGCTCTGTGACACAGGGACTCATCACAGGAGACTCTGCAGTTGTCAGGAGAAGAAGCTCATTATATGCTCTCTTGCTTCATTGCTTATTTTTTAATTTATTATTAAGCAGTTACCTGTACATCCTGTGCGATAATGGGCTGTCTGTGCAGCAAAATGTGCGTCCCTGCACCCAGGGAGAAGGTAAGTGCCCTGTTATATTTATGGGTTGTACATTGCATATACAGAGAATTATCACAGGCCACAATGGGGGGGGGTCAGCCGATATTGGGTGTTTCTGGGCAGATTGGGGGGTGATTTCTCCAGTTTAATAGGCCTAAATATGGGGAATAGGTATTATGTTGACTGACTGGTAATTAGTAACATATAAATGTACCACCCTGTATGTAGTATTAGAGGTACATGGGTGGGTGACGCTCCCTGAAAGTAGTATTAGAGGTACATGAGTGGGTGACACTCCCTGTATGTAGCATTAGGGGAAACATAATGTGGGCATGTTGTGTAGTAACACTCACGTTTTACCATTAGCCTCACAGGCTCTCACATTATCAGCACTGAAGTGTCCATCTCCCCACCTTGCTGGGCTTTGTAGTTCGGCAGCACTTCTGCTGCTGTCGTACATGTAGAGGTTCCCGCTGGAGACCCCTTCTGCCATTTTTGGCTGTGTGCACTGTGCTCCTTCTCCTGCCAGTAGCTGCCTCCTGCCCACACTCCTCCCACCTGACTCTAACTGCCACTAACTGCCCATGCCCCTGGTGGGAGAAGGGGGCCCACCCACAGACTGCACACAAGGTGCTCTGTTAAAAGACAGGGGAGGTGGGGTGGAGAAGTAGGTTTTGAAGTAGGTTCAAAATCATCGATGGTTCATGGCCGAAGTCGAATACTTTTGCCATCGATGGAGGAGAACCAGGTGGTTTCCCTCCATCGATGGAACAGCAAAATGAAGTTTTTTTTTTTTTTTTTAAGTGCCGGGACACAGAGCATAGCTCCGCCCCCTGACATCCGTGAAGCCCCACCCCTGTGTTTTGATTGGCCCACAGGCCAATCAATCAAACACAATGGATGACCATCGATATGTAAAAATATTGATGGTCATCCATTGCATAGTTTAGCACTATTGATGGCCTGTTGCAGAATTGCCATCGATGGCAACCATCGATGGCAACGATGGCCATCCATATGGAGAAGGCGGTGTGGGGGGGGAGAGTGCTGGCAGGAGGGGCAAGGCATTGCGGGAGACTTATCTGCTGTCCTGGGGGCTATAAGGGCCACCCAATTTATGGGAGCCTCCTGGCCTATCTGGAAGAGCAGACAAGTATGATTTTTGCCTCTTTCCCTTGTTACCTCATGTCTATCCCATGTGTTCTGGAAGCTCAGATATGTCAGCATTGCATGTAATGTGGATTCCCCCCTATACAGAAGTTACTGCTCCCTCCCTGCAGTTCTGCAAATGTAACTATTCTCCTTTTGGCATGCTGCCAATTATCTGCCAATCACCTGAGAGCTCCAATTGCAGCAGCTGCTGTGACTGCAGCCCGGCCTGTGCTCTGTAAACATTATGGGTACTTGTTTAGTTTCATGGCGCCCGATATATCGGATGCGATATTGGCCGATATATCAGATGCTATAACAGGTAAAAAAATCGGATTGCATTGATATATCGGCCGATATCGCATCCAATATATCAGGCCCTGTGAAATTACACAATTACCACATTATGTGTACAACAGTATAGGGATGGCCACTGACCATTGATGATTCCAAATCATCCATGGTTTATGGCCGATATAGAATACTTTTGCCATCGATGGGGGAGAACCAGATGGTTTCCCTCCATCGATAGCACAGCAAAACCAATGTTTTGCTTTTGTTTGTTTTTTCAAAGAGCCAGGACATGGAGCATAGCTCCCCCTGGCACCCATGAAGCCCAGCCCCTGTGTTTTGATTGGGCCACAGGCCAATCAGTCAAACACAATGGATTATCATTGATAGGTAAAAATATCGATGAACATCCATCGTATAGTTTCACACTATCGATGGCCAGTTGCATTATTGCCATCCATGGCAACCATCAATGGCAATGGCAACGATGGCCATCCCTAGTACAGTAATAACTTCATCACTTATAGTTGCTCTGATTTTATTACTCGTGCATACAGTACATACCTAACAACATGTCCTATTCATGGGCTTCCCTCTGATACTATGATTGCTATTTACATACATACCTACCAACATGTCCTATTCCTGGGCTTCCCTCTGATACTATGATTGCTATATACATACATACCTACCAACATGTCCTATTCCTGGGCTTCCCTCTGATACTATGATTGCTATATACATACCAACCAACATGTCCTATTCCTGGGCTTCCCTCTGATACTATGATTGCTATATACATACATACCTACCAACATGTCCTATTCCTGGGCTCCCCTCTGATACTATGATTGCTATATACATACCAACCAACATGTCCTATTCCTGGGCTCCCCTCTGATACTATGATTGCTATATACATACATACCTACCAACATGTCCTATTCCTGGGCTTAGGAACTGATGCGCTATCTTCTGTCCCCCGGCCGGCCGCACTGGGCATGCGCGGGATCTTGCTGTTCACGCGAAAAAATGAAAAAACAGCACTGTCTGCACTTTATGTCCGTCCTGACGAAAAGGCTGAGGCCTTGAAACGTTGACGACCATGTATTGATTAACTTTGCACTATAAACGTGTCTACAAAATCCGGAGAGTGCCACTCATTTTTTCCTAGAGGCTCGCCCCAGGAGAATATTGCCACTATATATATATATATATATATATATTGCAATGGTGGAGTTGTAGCTGGTTCCACTGCCCTGATATGTTCTATTTCTTCCATGGTAGAAAGTGCTTGCAGTGCGGAGAGTTGTGTAGTCACTGCTTATGATGTCTCTTCCTCTGCTCCTTACAGCCAAGCAAGTCTGCGAGGCTTATTAAAGGAGCGGCCAAGCACCTCCCCAATGTGCAGCCCCCTGTGTCCTGTGCCAATATGTCTGGCGAACGTCCCGCTGAGCTGGATAATACTCTGGTCACAGTGGACGCGGCGGCAGTCGTGGCAGAGCTTCTGGAATACCTGATCAGTGAAGGTAAGCTCCCCCCAGGTGCAGAGGCGTAACTACTATATATGTAATAAGCTGGGAGTTCTACGACAGGCTGGTAACTAGTATATATGTAATAGGCTGGGAGTTCTGTGACAGGCAGGTAACTACTATATATGTAATAAGCTGCGAGTTCTATGACAGGCTGGTAACTGGTATATATGTAATAAGCTGGGAGTTCTACGACAGGCTGGTAACTAGTATATATGTAATAGGCTGGGAGTTCTGTGACAGGCTGGTAACTAGTATATATGTAATAGGCTGGGAGTTCTGTGACAGGCTGGTAACTGGTATATATGTAATAAGCTGGGAGTTCTATGACAGGCTGGTAACTAGTGTATATGTAATAGGCTGGGAGATCTGTGACAGGCTGGTAACTAGTATATATGTAATAGGCTGGGAGTTCTATGACAGGCTGGTAACTAGTATATATGTAATAGGCTGGGAGTTCTATGACAGGCTGGTAACTAGTGTATATGTAATAGGCTGGGAGTTCTATGACAGGCTGGTAACTAGTATTCTTGAGGGGACAGGAGGTTGTTATCTCACCAGCCTGATTCTGCATTATACATTATACTGCTTTAAATCTACAGAGGAGATTGCACCTACGCACAGAACTCACAGCCTATTTCATAGAGCCTATACACAGTACGGGGTACAATTACTACAATGAAATTGAAAAGAGGTTATTTTGCCCATAGTAACCTACCAGATTGTGTCTATAATTTCTAGCCTGCAAGAGTGAGGTGGAGAGGTGTGAGGAGTCCCCAGGGTTCTCCATGATGACGAATGACACCACATCGTCTGATGAGATCACTGATAGCAGCACCAGCGGCTATTATTATCTGACCGACCAATCTGAATCCTCCTCAGACACCAGCAGCACCAGCTCTGAGTCCTCAGAATCCTCCTCAGATACCAGCAGTGACTCCTCCCCCAGGTAGGTTGCCGGCACAATACGTGCGTTCTCCCTGCTCTGGCCGCTGGGGTAGATTTCAGTTTTCTTGTCTTACACACACACGCTGTGATGTAGAAATGGTATCTCCATATCTGCTGCAGCTGGGGCCGCTACACAAGTTCTCTCACACAGAGCGCTGATGGGCTAGTATCCTACTAGTATGACATAAATGTATATATATATATATATATATATATATCATTATACTAATGAGTAACAATATAAGACGAGAAATGCTACAGAAGGAGAAATGAAGTCATGTAAATTTTGGGCCTACACAGTAGCTATATTATCAGTGATCTGAGCGATGCTAGATCGCTCAGCACTGACGGCTAAATTGCTCAGCACAGCGCTGATGTGTGCTGAGCGATATGTCACTGCCCATGTTCTCAATAGAGAGAACACAGACGATGACCAGATTTGTACGGCATGCAGTATCTGCATCTCCCGGCGATAGTGACGCACGGGGCCAGGCATCACTACCGATATGGGCCCTACACACACACAGCGTTGTGTGCTTAATTTCAAGGCGATCTAGTCAGATCATTTAGAAAAGAAGCCAAAATCGCTCAGTGTGTAGCCCCATTAGAGGGATCTCACATCACTGTACACTGGGCTTCCTGTATGGGGCCATCCTTGTCATGTCACACCCACAGTATCATCGCTCTTATTGGTCCAAAGAGGAATCACACGGATAAATGTAGTCAGTAAGGGCCACTAGATAGCAGCAGGCCAGGGAATAATGAGATGACTTGTACATGGCAAACGTTTGTATTGTTACAATAACAGTCACTGATCAAAGTTTGTTTTTATAGGAAGGTCATCCACAAGTGGCCTGTAAATGTCGGCTTCCTCTGCCAGGACGAAGAGGACGGGATGCCCAGGGTCGATATATAATCAAGATCCTGGACATCGGACTCACTGAGTCCCTAAAAATAACATCACTTATCCCATAACCTGGGACTTGATTCACAACTTGTTTTAAATATGCAGCAAACTGGAATCATTGAAGTTTCTGCAAAGCCAGTCCTGTTGACGGCCAATTCCCCTACCCAAGCCTGTCCCGTTGACGGCCAATTCCCCTACCCAAGCCTGTCCCGTTGACGGCCAATTCCCCTACCCAAGCCTGTCCCGTTGACGGCTCATCCCCCTACCCAAGCCTGTCCCGTTGACGGGTAATACCCCTACCCCCAATCTCTGTCTTCACAACTCCCTCTCTCCATATCCAGCAAGTTTGAAGCATTTCATTTTGCTTTCCCTTTCTATGGAGTCATTTGGTCGCTGAGTGGCCTCTATGTGAATCTGTTGTTGTCAACAATAAAAAGTAACACAAGTCAATCAGTGTCTGACGTGTTATGTCCCAGTAATGTGAATGTTCCCCATTGTACTACTGTATTGGTCTGACCTATATCCATGTGTAATATTAGCTGTGGGAATGTAATGTGTAATAACAAGTATATGGTGGGTTGGTGCAGTACTGTGGGCTATGAGGATCTGTGCCGCTACACTGAGCCCCAGAGGTGACTGATGCACTTGGTTCCTCCCGGGGTTACATAGGGTTAGCTACTTGTGCCCCTTTCAGACCGCACAAAAAAAACGTTATTTTGCCGATTTTAACCATTTTAAAACGGTAATATGTGCGGTCTGAAAGGTGCAGAGTGATTTTACCGTTTACCCAAAAAAAGATTTTTGGAAACATAAAAAAAAAAGGGTCCTACCCATTTCAGATCCGTTTTCTTTTGCTGTCTGAACGGGTCTGAAATGGTATTTAGGACCCTGCCAATAGTGGTCCGCTCTGTGCATATCTAATGAGCGGACCCAGTGCAGTGAATATTTAATGAGCGGGTGGGGGATTCGCCCATGGGAACACCCAGAGTTTCATGGGCAGTCCCATGAAAACGCTGGGCATTCCCATGGTAATAAGCTGGTTACGCCGGTGCGAAAGGCTGGCAGCTGACATCAGCCGCACGCCCGCTTCCCGCACAGGGCGCCCGCAGAATTGAGACAACACCACAGAGGTTCTCAGATCAGCGAGCGCTGTAGAAATCATCCGATGGTCGCCGTCCATCAAATGATTTCTCCCCTGCAGCTAAGGCTGCGAATGGATGTTTATGCAAAACATGCAGGGGACCATGGCGTGTGTGTTTGTGTAGGGGGACGGGGGGCCCGACCGCGCGGGCGGCATCTGGTGGACTCGTAAGGCTGGGAACTTCTCAGCCTTGTGAGTCCACCAGAATAACCTCCTATGAGTGCATAGGACATATGCATGGAGCACTCACATACCAGTCTCACAGGCTCCCCAGCTGGAGGCTTACAAACAAATATGTACAACTGAAGAAAAGTGGAATAATTAGAGATGTGCACCGGCCACTTTTCGGGTTTTGGGTTCTGATTACCTTGAGGTTTTGGGTTCTAATGGGTTTTGCCAAAACACCTCCTAAGTGTTTTGTGTTTGGATTTCTTGGGTTTTGGGTTCTGATTTTTTTGTTAAAAAAGCATAAAAACTGCTAAAATCGCAGAATTTTTATTTATTTTTGCTCATATGCTATATTAACCTCAATAACATTCATTTCCACTCATTTACAGTCTATTCTGAACAGCTCACACCTTACAATATTGTTTTTAGGGCAAAAGGTAGCACTGAGGTCAGGGCCGAAACTAGGGTTTCCGGCGCCCGGGGCAAGGCAGTCATTTGGTGCCCCCCCCCCCCCAGTGCCGCTGGTGCGCGTGGCCTATAATCGCTGCTCTCCCGCGAGGCCACGCCCCCATTTTGCCGCTATGGGGGCATGACCCAGAGGCTCTGTGAGCCTCTAGCCATGCCCCCAGCCCCCTGGCTGCGGGAATAGACGCTGTGCGCATGCGCACAGCGTTTATTCTCCGCTGCTTAGTTAGCAGCTGACAGGGGGGACCGGACCAAATGACGCCTTGTCCCTGGCGCCGGAGACCCCCCCCTCCCCGCACAGTCCTCTCACCGCATCTTACTTTGACTTCGTCCGTCTCCTACTAGCGCTGCGGCGGGAAGCGCTGATGACTTCAAAAAGACTTGCCGGACGCTGATTGGCTGAATTCAGCCAATCAGCGTCCGGCAAGTCTTTTCGAAGTCATCAGCGCTTCCTGCAGCCGCGCTAGTAGGAGATGGACGGAGTCAAACATGCCGCTACAGCGTCCACACACCGGACCTCACAGCGCCCCTCACCTCCAGCGCCCGGTGCGCGTGACCCCCCAGCCCCCCCCTAGTTACGGCCCTGCTGAGGTAGCTGGATAACTATGATAAGCCACACAAGTGTGCGGCACAAACACTAGACTGATATGGCACACTTAGCATACCCTCTAGGCTGATACTGCACACCTAGAATTACCCCTGGACTGATATGGCACAGGTAGCATCACCCCTGGACTGATACGGCACATTTAGCATCACCCCTGGACTGATATGGCACACTTAGCATCCCCCCTAGTCTGATACGGCACACCTAGCATCACCCCTGGACTGATATGGCACAGGTAGCATCACTCCTGGACTGATACGGCACATTTAGCATCACCCCTGGACTGATATGGCACACTTAGCATCCCCCCTAGTCTGATACGGCACACCTAGCATCACCCCTAGTCTGATACGGCACACCTAGCATCACCCCTGGACTGATATGGCACACTTGGCAGCACCCCATGAATTATACGGCAGACTTGGCTTACCCCAGGAATTATACGGCACAGATGGTGGCACCCCTGACCTGATACAGCACACATGGAATTATACGGCACAGATGGCGGCACCCCTGGACTGTTACGGCACACATGGCAGCAGGCATGGAATTATACGACAGACAAATTCCTGCAGTAAAAATAAAAATGTGTATTCTTTTAATTATAAAAAAGAGCAGCACACCTTACTTAGCAACACCCCATGAATTATACAGAATTCTTGGCTCACCCCTGGACTACAGCGCATTTAACAGCCCTTGCAGTAAAAAAAAAAAAAACACCTTAATTTTATTTTCATAAAAAAAAAGGGCAGCTCCCCTGGGGCCTTATTCTGATCGGTGCGGATTTTACCGCATGCGGACGTCCCGCCGATGTTGATCGTCTGCGCATGTGCAGAGGTCACTCTGCGCATGTGCAGGCGATTTTGCCGCACGAATTCTTTATACGCCGCACAGGGGGCGTAGAGGGGCGTGAGGGGCTACTTAGCCTCATTACCCTATGCATACACCCCGCGTTTCATGGGCGTTCCCATGCAAACGCGGGGCGTATGCATGGTAATGAGGCCGTGACGCGTGTGTAGGGGGCGGGCATCTGACATCGCCGGATGTCAGCTGCCCGCCCCCATACAAGATTTCACACGGACAAGTGTCCGTGTGGTCTTGTGTGGCGGGACCTGGTGGAGCGTGTGGCCCTGCATTCGATGTTCGGCGACCATCGAATGCAGGGGCTGCTCCCAAGACGGAGGAGGCGTATCCCCATCCAATTTCATGCGGATCGCCACATATCCGCGTACGGACGGAGGTGGCGATCCGTATGGAAGGCGGGGATTCGCCTGCACGGACATGACCGCATATTTCTGATCGGGCCGCACCGATCAGAATAAGGCCCCTGGTCTGATATGGGACACATGGGGCACCCCTGGAATTATACGGCACACATGCGGGCACCCCAGGACTGATACAGGACACATGGGGGAACCCCTGGACAAATACAGCACACATGTGGGCACCCCTGGATGGATACAGCACACATGTGGGCACCCCTGGACTGATAGTACTGGTAGCCAGTGGAAACAGCAGATTGGAATTATATACTGCAATAAATACTGGTAGCCAGTGGCAACAGACTGGAATTATATACTGCGATAAATACTGGTAGCCAGACTGGATTTTTATATACTGTGATAAATAATACTGGTAGCCAGCGGCAACAGCAGACTGGAATTATATACTGCGATAAATACTGGTAGCCAGTGGCAACAGCAGACTAGAATTATATACTGCAATAAATAAAATACTGGTAGCCACTGCCAGTGGCAACAGCAAACTGGAATTATATACTGTGATAGGTACTGATAGCCAGGGGCAACAGCACACTGGAATTATATACTGCAATAGGTACTGGTAGGCACTAGCCAATGGCAACAGCAGAGAGCAGACTGCAGCAGACACTAGGCAGTGCAGGGCAGGCAGTGGCACTAGCAGCACCAGTGGACTATCACACTGTGACTGACTATACAGGAGCAGACTCAGCATTGGCAGGCCCCAGCACAAAGGAGAGACAGAACACAGCACCAGTCATCCTTGCAATGGTGATGTCTTGATCACTGAGCAGAGACACAGTACACAGCAGCACAGGCCCCAGCAGAGACCACACACAGCAGCAGCACACCCTTCCCTTCTCCGAGATTGGAGTGAAGATGGCGGCGCGAGGTTGCGGAATTTAAGGGTTCCGTGATCTTGCGAAAATCCGACGCCAGGCGATGACGTTTTGCCCGTGCGCCCGGATTCGAGTAAGGCGGGAAGCGCCGAGCGCTGCTCGTATCCGGGCCCGGATTGATGACGTCCGTGCTGGCTCGGATCTGAGGAATCCGAGCCCGCACATCTCTAGTTTTAGGTGCCCACAGGAGTGGGTGCTTGGCTGAAAGGCTGCTGCTGCTGCCGACTTTTTTATTCTAGTTTTTTTCACTAGATAGTTAGGATTTTATTATTTTATTAACATAGGGACAAATTAAGAAAGTTGGACGTAGTTCACGCCTTGCGAATTTACGCGGAGAGGGTAAAGGATTTCCGCAAAACAGCTCTTTTGTTGGTTCGGTACTTGTTTCCTAGAACGGCCACACTGATGTTGATCGGGTCGATCGCATCGCATGTGACCAAATCGCATGTGATGCGACCGACGCGATGGTCCCAATTTTTACATTGATTGAAATGTGAATAGGGTCCCTGGGACCCTATTTTTCATTGTATTCAATGTAAAAAGTCTCCCAAGACCCCAATTTTAACCCCCTCAACGGCACCCCACGATTGACACCAACCCGAAGCGTGGCGAGCGGCGGCGGTACGCGTCCTCCGACCTTTTCATACCCCTACTATCCACGTCGGCGTGGAGCTGAGAATATAAAGTGTGGCAAGCCACCGAGGCCGAAGCGTGGTGAGCGGACGCGTATAACTTCACAGGTATACGCGTCCCCTCGCGGGGCTCGCCTCGCTTCGGGCTCGATGCGCTCGCCACACTTTATATTCTCAACTCCACGCCAACGTGGATAGTAGGGGTATGTCAAGGTCGGAGGACATGTACCGCCGCCCCTCGCGGGCTCGCTACACTCGCCACGCTTCAGGTTGGCGTCAATCGTGGGGTGACGTTCACAATGGGGGGGGGGGCATATACAATGAGAAATGGGCCATATTGGCCCATTTCCCATTTTTTCCCCGATTACAATGTTAAAAATATTTTAACATTGAACCCTAGGGCAAAATTGGGTGCATCGCGTCGCGTGCCATGTTAATGCACGCGACCGACGCAATGGACCCGATTTTGCCTTTGCCGGCAAAATGGACCTGATTTCAAAGGAAATCGGGTCCATCGGGGGTAATCGTGTAACTTAAGTTAAGGTACACGATTACCCCCGATTGTGGCCGTTCTAGGAAACAAGTACCGTTGGTTCTTTATGATGTGCATAAGAGAGGTTGGCCTGCTTCTAAGCAGACCATTGCCAGGTGGGTTAGACCAGTGATTGCCTTTGCTTATACCAAGGTGGGTAGACCTGTTCCTTCTCGGATTAATGCACATACTACCAGGTCAGTAGCTTCCTCTTGGGCTGTGCATCATGGAGCTACAGCGGAGCAGTTGTGCAGGGCTGCCACTTGGTCCTCTGTTCACACCTTTACCAAATTTCACAGGTTCCATGAGTTCGCGTCGGAGAACACTTCATTTGGATGGGCAATGATGAGAACTGGCAGTCTGAGCGTACCCTCCCATAATACCGGCTCGTGAACGTCCCAAGGTTAGCTGTGTCACCGGACTGGACGAAAGAGAAAAGGGGATTTTTGTAAGAATAACCGTTCAAACCCCTTTCTCTGAGTCCAGTCCGGTGACACAGCGATCCCTCCCCTACGCTCAGTAAGTCATGCCGTGCATGTGGGTCATGTTATGGTAAAATAATTGTGCATATAAGATGTCTGGCATTGTACTGAGTTGTGTAACCTAGTGTGCTTTTAAGGATTGAACTGGAGCATGCTGGGGATGCAGAAGGGGAGGAGCCTGCAGCCAGAGGAAAAGCTTCAGCTATAGGTGCCTTGGCTCCTGCGGACCCTCCTACATCCCAAGGTTAGCTGTGTCACTGGACTGGACTCAGAGAAAGGGGTTCCAACGGTAAGTTCTTACAAAAATCTCCTTTTGAGTTGTGCGATGGGATGTACGCTGGAACAATTAGTGGATACAGCGGGATGTTTGAACATCAGCCACCCCTTATTGGCCCCCTCTCCGCCAGACATTGCATCGATACTAAATACATATGCTCTAACATATGCGATAAGTAAAGCAAAGGACAGCTCTAGCGATAAGAGCTGTCCTTTGTGATGTGGTGCAGTCCCTGGACATCCGGATCTGGGGTCCCTCCACGCATGCATAGAGTGATGGTGCCAGCCATGGGGCATGCTGGGAGGGATCCTTGACTGATCCCTCACACAGCGATGCAGAGACAAGCCCATAGGATTCTATAGGGAATCGCTACCAAAAGCTGCCGGTTTCCCTCCACATCGCTGAACCGGTGTGTGGGCAATAGAGCATGTGAAAATGCGGTAAACAGATAACAGGGTTTTTACTGCTTTTTTGCTTTAGAGCATCTCCCCGTAGTATGCATCCCGGGGCTCAGCATTTGGCAGACAGAAGACCAGTGTCGGAGGGGGGTGGGAGAGGGTAGGATTAGGTATACTTTCTAGAGAAACCATGTTGTGATTCATGCTCTTGGGATGCCACTGTCTGTGGTCTGACCAGCCTCAGGAATGCCCATTCAATTCAAAATAGTGCATATCTCACCATGGGCCTTATTTTGGTTCATTCTTTCTGACAAAATTCTTCTTAGATGGGCAAAACCATGTGCACTGCAGGTGGGGCAGATGTAACATGTGCAGAGAGAATTAGATTTGGGTGGGGTTTTACTTCAAAGTAAGATCTATATTGCAGTGTAAAAATAAAGCAGTCAGTATTTTCCCTGCACAGAAACAAAATTACTCACCCAAATCTAATTCTCTCTGCACGTTACATCTGCCCCCCCCTGCAGTGCACATGGTTTTGTCCATCTAAGAAGGATTTTGTCAGAAAGAATGAACCAAAATAAGGCCCCATGTGAGCCCCCAATGGTACATACAAACTGTTCGATTCCATTTTTGATTACATTTCTATTAGATATGGACTATTTGACCTGCTCTAACGTTTTTGATTTCCGCTATTTACTATTCGATTCTTCATTCAACGTGCATTCGATTTGCTGCTAGATCAACACTGGCAGGAGATGGACATCGAATCGAATGCTGCAGAGAACACATTCGATTTGCACTCTCTACTATTAGATTTCCACTATATAGTCTTGGCTGCCAAGACTATTTTTCTATTCGATTTACACTACACGGGAGCACGCATTGAGATTAAATCTGAACCTTTCGATGCTGCTTCGATTTTCTATTCAATTTTGCTTCTATAAGCAAAATCGAATAGAAATCTAGTGCATATCTCACCGTGTGCATGCTCTATAATACAGTACTAAAGGGGAGGGGTATCTTAATAGAGGACCTTTTTTGCACTAAGGAACGCACAAATACACAGTGCAAGTGTGATGATAAATAATTGTGGGCATGGCTCTTAAATAACTACCATAAGAAAGTGTTATGATCAAGCCATAGAACACACTAGTACAGCAGGGTATGAGTAAAAAATGAAAGCGGATAGAACCCCAGACTGGACAGGCTCAATTCATCAATTTCTGTCATTCTGGAGCGTGTAGTGTCTAGTTTGGGGGGTGCCTGTCCAGGGGGGCTGCCTGTGACACCTGTCACCAGTGAGAGGAGGAGGGAGAGACTAAAGCCTCCCTGTATGGTCCGGGCATGTTGCAAAAACCGAAATGGTCCAAACCACACGGCGAGGCTGTAATCTCCCCTTCCCCATGTCCCTGGTGAAAGCTATCACAGGCATCCACCGGAATGTACATTACAAGCTCCGGAATGCAGTTTTATGTCCGGTCCAACGTACCGGGGTCTTGCTTGGTTCCGGTTTTTACTTATGTGGGGGACATGACCAATTGTATGTAAATTGGGCATGTTTTGGGCCATTTCTGATCCAATCCAATGCGCAGCCCCGCGGGTCATTTTTTAGATCCTACCTGCAGCAGGTAGGATCTGTAAACGACCATTCTAGTGGGTACAGGTCTCGATCGGATCGGGCCCAGATTTGATGCAGGTAGTGAGCTCCACAGATCGTGGATAGGTTGCACAATCATCTTATGACCCACTCACGATCTGTATTGTTGCAGTGTGTACCCAGCATTAGTCCCAGTACAACATGACTTTTTTATGTGCTGCTGAACTTCTTTACTGTGAATTAATATTGTGAGTACTTTGGCTGAATGAATGATAGTTAAGCAAACAAACCAAAACAACTTACCAGCTACTTCAACTATAGTCATACATATTATTAGCAATAACTTTTTTTTTTTTATTGAAATACAGGTACTTGTTTCCTAGCACGGCGCCCATCGCATTAGATTGTATGCCTTAATTAAGGCATACAATCTTATGCGATCACATACAATTGAAAAGATTTTTAATTGTATGTACAATATCGCATCTTATGGATCTCATCTTATGGATCTTATGCATCCATAAGATGCATAAGATCCATGAGATCCATAAGATGCCATAAGATAAAAGATCCATCAACACCAACCCGAAGTGTGGCGAGCGGCGGCGGCACGCATCCTCCGACCTTTTCATACTCCCACTATGCACGTCGGCGTGGAGATGATTTTATAGTGTGGCGAGCCACTGAGCCCGAAGCGCGGCGAGCGCAAGCCCCGCGAGGGGACGCGGACTACTTCACATGTATTCCACGTCCCCTCGCGGGGCTCGCCATGCTTTGGGCTCGGTGGCTCGCTGCGCTCGCCACACTATATATAATCAGCTCCACGCCGACGTGGATAGTGGGGGTATGAAAAGGTTGGACAATGCGTACCGCCGACCCTTGCGGGCTCGCTGCGCTCGCCACACTTCGGGTTGGCGTTAATAGTGGGGTGGCATTAACAATGGGGGGGGGCATTTCACCCATGAGGGGGGGTTAGCAATTAAAATTGAGGTTTTGGGGTCTTTTTACATTGGAATCAATGTAAAATTGGGTCTCAGGGACCATTTCACATTGATTCCAATGTAAAAATCTTGTCGATCGCATCACATGCATCTTATGCCGCACAAACACATAAGATGCATGCAATGCTTGCGATATCGGCCCGACACATACAATCTAGATCGTGGGCGCCGTGCTAGGAAGTACCGAAATACACAATAGTTAGGCTAGCAAATACTCTATTTTAACACTAGGGCAACAGTATAGCCTCACTATGTATATTATTGGAGCACACACCATACCTCCCAACTGTCACGGTTTCCGCGGGAACGTCCCGATATTCGGGGACGTTCCCGCGTCCCGCCCGGGTCCGCCATTGTCCCGCGGTGGGGGGGACAGTTGGGAGCCCCCCCAGCTTGCCGAGAATAGACGCTGTGCGCATGCGCACAGCGTCTATTCAGCGCCGACGAGCGGCGAAAACGGGGGCGTGGCCGGAGTCCGCGTCACCCCGTGAGGCCACGCCCCTTTTCTTGAGGCCACGCCCCCTTTTCGGGAGCGCGCGGCGCGAACGTCCCGACCTCCCAACTTCAAAAGTTGGTAGGTATGCACACACTACTAATGGGATATATGGGGTGAGATTTAATAGGATGAGAGATTCAGAAAGTGAGAGATTTGGTTAGAAATCTCCAGGTTTTTTTAAAGCGGCAATCATTTATACTTCCAAATCAAACTGGTTTAGCATTGTAAATGATTGCTGCTTTAAAAAAACCTGGAGATTCCTTACCAAAACTCTCACTTTCTGAATCTCTCATCCTATTAAATCTCACCCATGAAGTCTGTATGTTCTTCTACGATGGGATCTCGCCACACCAGTTTATCGTCTCCCAACATTAGTCACTGTGGAACACTGCACCTTTAAGAGCCCTTTGTCTCCAGCAACCTTATTTACCCTTTTGCGGCTCAACCACACTTTCCACAGATTCCTGCATTCACGAACAGAAATACACTTTACGTCCGGATTTTCTTCACAGTAGTTACGCACTTTGCGTAGAGTTTTAATAATACCCCGGCCTGCTGCGTTTGCTGAGCGTGGGGGAATAGGGAGGTAACGCTTTGTGAGTGTGGCTGCCGTCTGCACCAATCAGAGCGAGCGGAGGCAGAGGCGCCGGCGGGCGGGAGCCAGTGGGAGAATGGCATATACAGCCGGGGGCGGGGCTGTGCGCAGTGGCGGCGGGTGACAGGCCGCGCGTGCGGCGAATGGCGGAATAAAGAGCGCGGGCGGCGGAGACATGAGGCGGAGACACCGAGGAAGAGGAGGGGCGGACACCGGCGAAGCAGGTACCGGTTCACAGGGGGCGGGGTGATATGTGATGGAGGGGGGGCTGATGGGAGGAGCAGTTTCAGAAACCGGAGGAGGTGGAACCGGGGGAGGCACATACCCAGCTCCTGTATGTACACAGACACATGTAAATAATACAATGGCGCGTGTGTGCTGCGTGGATGGCGCCTCGTCATTGATGAGTGAGACATACGGGGTGTGTGTATGTGTGTGTGTACTGGGAGGTGGGGGAGTTCCTAAGTGTGCAGGATTGTTGTGGCCCTGACTTCTTCCACATCCAGGCCAGCTGCCCCCTCTGTGTACAGCCCGCACTGTAACTGGGCAGCAGCGGTGCCCCTGCCTGGTGGTCTGTCAGCTGCGGCTGAGGGGCATGACCGTTACTGCATCTGCCAGCCCTCACACCGCAGCTGAACAGGTGTGATCTTTGATGTTGTGGTGGTGTGTGTAGAGAGAGCCATGATCTCTTTGGAATCTGGGACACAAATGATTTACACACTGTAGTTGATCAAAACCAGATGCAGTGTATGCTTGAATTTAGCCAGCCACAGAAAGAGCCCATTGTAAATCACAGGTGCCCCAGAATACATATATAGATCACACTGCTGTAAAGGTGCCCTTATATGACGCAGGCACTTTTCAGCCCAATCCGATAGATCGGGCCGCGAAATCGGGTGAGAAGTGCCTAATCCGCGATGTGCAATCCCGTGCGTATTCGATATGTGGATTGCAAGTGCTGCACGTAAGATATATCGGTACTTCCTCATCTTTGCGGCCACCGCTTACGCTACGGAATTTACGTAGCACCATTGTCCCCTCGTGGGCTCACTTCGCTCGCCACAACTTTACTAAAGGTAATAGATGGTGGCGTGGACACAGAAGGGTGGGGGTACTTCCTCACCCAAAATCCTTACATAGCAGTTAAGTAGCGGCTAACGTAACTGTCGTAGTGGTTGCCGCAAAGATGAGGAAGTACCGATATATCATATCAGGTAGCACTTGCTAGAGGTCGCATAAGCTGTATTGTATGCTTCCTGGCGGCTCACCGGAGGGCAGCTACTGAGATATTGCATACAATATCTTGGATAAGTGTATGGTTAGTTTTACACCTACAGAGTTGTTTATGAAGCTAGTGAGCAGATGGACTAGTAGTAGAAGGCATTAATATTTTACACTTAAGGTGGTTGTGCTTTTTTTTTTTTTTTTCTTCTTCTTTCTTGTGCATATACCTAGAAAGCCTGTTTTATACACCCTGGTGGTCATTGATTTTTTTTTTCCCTAACCTGTGTTTTTACTGAAAGTAGAGGTTTTCATTCATTCCAATATGCCTCTTAACCACACCATGCTACTGTATGTTTGGGTGTATAGCAGTGGTTCCCAAACTTTTTTTTTGAACCACGGCACCCTAGATAGCCAACCCTAGCCCTCGAGAGCTACCAACAGTTCACAATTTCCAGACAACCTAGCTGCTGCACTCATTAATCACTGACACATTTTAAAAGATACACAGATGGAGCTAATTAGCTCACTTGTGATTCTGTGAGGAGACCTGCAAAACATGCACTGTTGGTAGCTCTCGAGGACTAGGGTTGGCTACCCCAGCCCTAGAGCATCAAAATATTTTCAAGGCACCCCTAGGCCAAATGCTTCTTAACGAGAAATTCAGAAAATGTATATGTCACAGTTATCTGGTGAGGGACAGGATTTGCTCCTGTTTGTCCCCATATATTATGATTGGCAGCCACGAGCACTGATTTTGCCTGGTACATTAACCCTACATAATATGAATTGATCTTCGTCCACCAACCCAAGGCACCACTGCAAGTGTCCTGAGGCACCCCAGGGTGATTAGGCACACCGTTTGGGAACCACTGGTGTATAGTATTAATAAACAATATGTAAACCATTGTTTGTGGATAACACTCACTTATCAATGCAAAGTAACTGTAAAAGAGATTAATGTACTAAAGTAAATAGCATCAGGGATAGTAAATGTGTAAAAATCCTGATCCCAGCAGGGATCGCAGAAACAGTGTATTTTAAAGATGTTACAAATCGGCAGATTGTGGCTTCCAGACGATCAGAGGATTTCCCCACTGGTGTATGAGCCTCTTAAGCCTGGGAAAGACTAAATACCACCACTTCCTAAAGGTGCGTACATACGTACATATTTTTCTATCTGGTGGGAACAAAAACCTGGAAATGTATGGGAGCATATGACAATCAAATAATTCCACCCAAATGCAGGAAAACAGAAAAAATATATGTTTTGAGAAATTTGTTATATCAGAATGATCTAAACAATTTGTCTCACTGATCACTCTTTTCAAGCATTTGGGAACAATTGTTTGATTTTCATATGCTCCCATACATTTCCAGGGTTTTGTTCCCACCAGATAGATCAGACAGAAAAATCTGTACATGTGTAGGCACCTTAACACTGATTTAAAAAAAAAAAAGTTAGGAGTTGGTTTGTATTTTGTCTCTCCAATAGTAAATAGGGATGTCCATTGGTGGGTTACTAATGCCGTTGATGGTCTGAAACAGAATATGACCACATTATTATGCTGCTTAATGGGTCTAGCAAGCCAGCAAATTTCCTGGTCCGGACTTAAGGTGGCCATACACTAGGCCAGTGGTTCCCAATCTGTGTGCCGTGGCAACTTGGGGTGCTTTGGATTGTGGTCCAGGTCAAATTATTTGTGGTTCATGTAGCAGACAAACCCAAAGCTTGTGGCTGCCGATAATAAAATAATACCCCCTTTCAGACCGCATTCTCAATGCAGGTTATTTCCAGGCCGTTATGTCACCAACCTCAGTTGAGGTGCTCCCGCGAACCTCATCGTACAGTACAAAAATTATGTGCTGCACATACTTTTTGTACTAGCTTTACATGCACAAGGCATGCAATGCGATACAATGTGTACTTTAAAAGTACAAAACGGATGCCCAGAACAGAGCGTGTATGGGCTCCTTAAATGAGATTAAGCTCAATGCTTTTCCTCGGATTGTACTCCGGCTTCCTTAGGAGCAAATATGTTCTCAGAGTCAAAAGTAGCTCAATATATACCAAATACTTTTATAATTAGTGTAGGTAGGTAATTCAGATGTGAAACATTTCAAGGAAATCAAAAGAACCGTCTAGCAAAATACATTTATATTTTATCTATTTTGGCCTTGGCCTGGAGGCAGTCATAAATGTATATAATATACTCAATTTGTGTTATATCTATATTTAACATTTATGTTCATACACACCTGTTTAAACTTCTGTTTGACTGGATTGAGGCAGGATTCGATCACGTGACCTGGAAGTGGTGTCGTGTATATATCCTTTTCCATGGTTTCCCAGCTCCTTCTATTAGGTCGCGATTACAGCCTCATCCATGGCCGCTAGGGCTCCCTGCGGCTCCATCAAGGTGCAGTGTGAATTGGTAGCCTGGGTCGAGTGACCTGGGTCCCATTTAAACTATGGAGGAGGCAGCGCTGTTAGCTCCAAGCACTGCCGCCCCACCCCTGTGTGACATCAGCGACCCTACAATGAGCCGGGTCGGACGGGGAGCTTACAGACCGCAAATTCCGGATCACTCCTGGGATAGACCCATGTCATATATATGTATATGATGTATGTGTGTGTATATGTCTATCGTCTGTTTTTTTTTTTTTTTGTCTCCGAAACACTGCCATCTGTTGGCATCGAGTGTAACTACATCCTTCACTCACATGCACAAACACCGAGGCAATCTCAAGGTAGCAGAATAGCTTTCAAAGCATTTGCTTTCAGCGTGCTTACTAGTTTCTCAGTAAGTATCTTAAGGCCTAGGGGTGTCATGAAAACATTTCTGATACTATAGTCTTGGACCTTGATGACTAACCTTGACACTCCAGCTGTTGTTTAACTACACATCCCAGCATGCTCTGCATCAGATTTAGCAGCTGGAGTGTCAAGGTTAGCCATCAAGACTCTAGGGTGCTGTGATTTTAAACATTTTGGGAACCATTGCACTAAGCTGAGGCATACTAGAATTGCAATGGACCTGGCTGGATTGCATGTGACACATGGTATGTGTTTATTTTGTGTAAGATGTATTCCATGCAATCCCATGCACCGCTACTGGATACGACTCCTTATTGCAGTACTGACAATCTCCAGAACCGCTTTGCATGGGACCACTTATATATTAATTCCGTGGTTTCCAACCCTGGTTCTTAAGTACCCCCTACAGTGCACGTTTTCCAGGTCTCTACACAGAATCACAGGTGAAATAATTAGCTCCATCTGTGGATCTTTTAAAATGGGCCTGAATAATCTGTGCACCTGCTGGGTTACCTGGAAAACATGCACTGTTGGGGGTACTTGAGGACCAGGGTTGGGAACCACTGTATTAATTGATGGCTGTCCTGATTTTTGTGACTTTGTTAATGTTTACTTGTTTTTAAGGTCTTCCATTCATGGCATGTGAACTTCTGTTATCATTTAATTATTTTCACTGTCTCTTATATCCATCTCCTGTATTCTGTCATAATTGTATGCCATTTGAACCGATATTAGATAATAGTGAACAGTTTATCATTTATCTTGCACTTTTTAGATGCTAGTTTCTGATTGGTTCTATGGGCCTTGATATAAACTTGCACTTTAGTGAATATATATGCCCTAGTGTGGAGATGATTAATGCCAACATTTGAGTGTTTAGTAACAAAACTGAGACCCACAAACTGTTAAGTGCTTATTGCTTGCTTCAAACAAAAAAGAGGCAGAAAGGCCAGTGGCTGCAGTTTTGCAAAAATGAACCTGTTACAGTATTGTTAACTCTGATGAAAGGATAATGGTGCGTACACACAGGGGGGCGATTATAGGAAATATGGTCGCTGAGTGACCATATTGCCAGTGATTGGAGTGTGCACCAGCGATAAATAGCCAGGTGCGTGCTCCCGTTTCCAGCCCCTGAATGGTCGGTGGAGCATGCTCCTCCGACCAGCGACTTCCACTGCCTCTTCTCCCGGCAGTGTGACGTTTTCATCTGCGACCATCTCTGGTCGCAGATGAAACGAGACACTGAGCAATATATTGCCAGGGATCATATTGCCCCGTGTGTATGCACCTTAAGAGTTGGCTCAGTATGGTCCACAATTATAATACAGTAGTTGAGGGAAACCCTAATTTGTTATTTGGTGTCTGCTTTGAAACTTTGCAGAAGAATTCGTTTCAGAGAGAAAAGAGTCCAAGATGTTACATGCTTTTAAAGAAAAAAATTCTACACTGAAGGTTTGCACTCACATGGGTAACATGATACACTGTAGGGAAACCCTCCTAACATATTAACACATTAAAGAGCAGCACATGAATCGGAATACGGTCACTAGGTCTACAAGCATTAGGTTGACATGACTGAAGGTCGACAGGGTTATTAGGTCGACATGGGTAAGGTCAACAGTAGTCAGGGGGATATTTTTTTTTTTTTTTTTTTAACCAACATGAACTGACAGGTGGTAGTTCATGCCCTACCATCCACTAGGGCGTGGTGGGAGAATATAATAGTGTGCCAAGCGCAGTGAGATGGTGAGCGCAGCAGTGCTACGTTTCGTTGTCCATGTCGACATTCAGGACAAAAAAATGTGGGGGAAAAAAATGTCACCCTTTTGACTGTAAACCTAATGCTTGTGTCGATCTAAGACCCTGTCGACCCAGTGGTGTCGGCCTATTGCTTGCCAACTAGTTGCTATCTATCCAATGATCCATACCCAATAATCTCAGGCCAGCTATACTTCAGAATACTGTGTTCCTGGCTGACAGGACGGAATTACATATTGCGTCATACCTACACATAGCACACTGCAGTGGTATGAAAGTGTGATGTACCAAACAAAGGCACATAAAACATCTAGCGACCCTTGCCCTCATCTGTTTATGCTCAGATAAAGGAGGAGGTTGTTAACGACACACAGCAGTGCGTGTCTGCTGTCAGTGGGGGAATACTTTCTGGGTGATATACTGAGCGATATCGCTCAAATGGGCTTAAATGAGCAATGTCGCTATTGTTATCACCCAACGTGTATAGAGCTTTGCTACAAACCAATCTTATAACCCAGCAGGAAGGAGCTAAATATCCGTTTGTTACCCATCACTTTCTGTACTGGCTGTTGTGGGCTTTGGGTATGGAGAGATGGCTATATAATAAGTAAGGGCAGAGCAACGGTCTGTGACTGTGTTTATATGATGTTGTAAGAAAGATCTGCACTTACTACTTCAGTATAAATATTAAGGATGCGGTCTAGCGTCTGCCTACCTAAAGCTCTCAATAAGACCTCTTTTAGACTGCACTCTCAACCCGGGTCGTTACACCTCCAACCCGGGTCATGGTGCATTCTGCAAGGGACACCCTGGGTCAAGCAACCCGGGAGTTCAATCCTGGTCACGACTAGGTTTAAACACTGCTCTGTCCCATTCACAGTATGGAGGAGGCAGCGCTGCCTCCTTCCCCATTGACGCTCAGCCCCGGGTCGGATGCAGAGATTTAAGACCTCAAATGCTGTGTCGCTCCTGGGATGGACCTGTGTCCTAACCTGGGTGCGACCCAGCATTTGCAGTCTGAAAGCGTTATAAACCACCTCCTGGACCCAAATAGTGTAAGTAAAGAGACTGAATGTCTGCCGATATATTTGCAGATGGCTAATATTTAAATAAGTGAAGCTTTAAAAGGTATTTTAAGTATGTTCTGCAGCAGGACGACAACCGCAAATAGCCAATGTCATTAAGATCTGTCTTCAGCGTGGAGTCCCAGAAGTGATGATATGGCCCCATAGAGCCCTTATCTGAACATCTATTTGTCTGGTATTACATGAAGAGACAGTAGTAATTATCAAGCCTACATCCATATAAGATTTGTGGTTAGTTCTCCCAAGATGTTTGGAACGGATTCAGTTTTGATTCCCGGCGTTCAGAATCCCGACGCCGAAATGCTGACAAGGGGGGGACGTGGATCGCCCCCCCTTGCGGGCTCGCTGCGCTCGCCACGCAGCGGGCCCGGTGCCTCGCTACGCTCGCCACGCTATTTTATTCTCCCTCCAGGGGTGTCGTGGACACCCCAGGAGGGAGAAAGTGTCGGCATTTCGGCGGTCGGGATTCCGGCGTCGGGATTCTGAACGCCGGGATCCCGACCGCCGGGATCTTAACTGCATCCCTTTGGAACAACCACCCTGCAGATTTCCTTTAGAAACTTTACAAGTGTACCTACAATAATTGCTGCTGCTTTGAAGGAAGGAAAGTGTGGTCACACCAAATATTTATTCGGTCTGGATTTCTCTTCTGTTCAGTCAATTTGCGTTTTGTTTAAAGCATTTTTACTTTGCAGCATTTTTTTCCCACCTGATTAAAACTTTTGCACAGTATGGACAGTTACCAAAAACATGCTGCGAAAGCAAGCCAGGACATTTCTTAAGTTTAAGGCAAAGAAGAGCAATATCCTGCAAAGGCCAACTCAGTCACTTGCTCTTACCTTGATCGAATATGCATTTCATTTGTTGAATCCAAATAACAGGCCTGGCAATGGAGGAAACCCGCATTTGGTGATGTCATTTGGTCCAGACTTCAGACATTTATTGCCTGTACAGCAGGAGTCTTCAACCTTTAAGACCATGTGGGCCACTTTAAAAATTTCAATGAAGCCTGAGGGCCACTAAACTGTACTGCCTTATTTAACAGCCCCCATAGACATCACAGCTCACCCATAACGTCTGCACGGTATACGTTAACTAGATCGACACTACTAGGTCGACTTGGGGGTTGATACAAGCATTAGGTCAACATTGGGAAGGTCGACATATGGTTTTGCACCCTTTTTTCTTTTTTATCTTAGCTGACCTGTGCCGGCAGGTGATATTTCATGCCCTACCTTACACTAAGGCGTGGTGGGAGAATAATATAGTGTGCCGGGCATAGCATGGTGAGTGAACGTGGTACACTTTTTTTTTAATGTCCATGTCGACACAAAAACTGAAAACCCCCATGTCGACCTTCCCCATGTTGGCGTAATGCTTGCGTCAACCTAATGATCCTGTCTAACCCCATGTCGACCTATTTGCTGTCTAACCAATTATTCATAACCGTCAGCACAACCCTTCATAGATAGACCTCGCTGCTCCCCATAAAGCACAGCCCTTCATATATAGACACCACATAAACCCTAATAGTCAGCACCAGGGATGTTTCTAGACAATTCTGGGTCCCCAGTGCGAACAGTAATTTTTAAAATAAGAATGTTTTAAAGTGTTTTCCATGCGATCTTGTTGTTTGGAGGCGTGACCACGGCAGGACGTGAGTGAGGGCGTGCCTTCCGTACTTATTTCTTGTGGTGCTCTCACGGAACTGAGATTGTGAGGAGAGTGTAAGATCACACAGGTGAAGACTATTTTCAGAGTAATTCCCTGATTACTCGCTCTGACTGTGTTGGATACCTCCTTTATTCTCTGGGTGTGCAGTCCTGTTGTGATCAGTAATATAGAGAACAGGCCAGAATACTGCGGCGGCTCACTTGGAGAAATACGCCGGTCCCAAGCAGGAAGCAGCTCTCAGACCTGAACCCCACAATCCACTCCCACTAAGGAAAGTAAAAATTTGCAGGCTCCAGAGATAACTTTGCAACAAGTACTAGAGGCAGTAAACACTTGAGAGACTCGCCTCCTGGAATAAATAAAGTACAAATTTATATTACTTTGTTGAGAAATATTGCACAAAAGACCTGTGAAAGGGTAACGGAGGCAGAGAATCGAATTGCAGCAGTGGAAGATCTAGTTGTCCCTCTGCAAACACAAGTTAAATCACTGCATGGACAAATGACAGATGTGTCAGAAAATGTCGGATATGGAAGAGAGGCTTAGACGCAATAATGTCCGTTTTATTGGCTTTGAGGAGAGAATTGAGGGTAATACCCCTGAAAAATGTTTAGAGGAGTGCTTAATGCAAATATTTGGTAAACAGGCCTTCTCTGCACAGTTTACAATAGAGAGAGCCCATCGCATTCCGTGCCGTGCTCCCCCTCCAGGTTCTACACCTCGTACCCTGATAGCAAAATATCTACATTTCAAAGATCGTGACTGTGTATTAGGATTGGCTACAGATAAGCCGGACTTTGTTTATAATGGCAGGAGAATCTCTGCTTTTCCGGATTTCCCAATGGAAGTACAGAAAGATCGTGCTTAAGGACATAAAAGCCTGTCTTAGAGAGTTAGATCTGAAATACTCTATGCTGTATCCGTCTAAATTGAGAATAATGGTGGACGGTGTTACAAAGTTTTTCTTACCCAGGTGAAGCAGCGTGTTGGTTGGATTGGGTGTATCCAAGCAGAAAACAAATGTCATCCAACTAAGCATGGTGAAATAGTAATGTTCTTAATAACTATCTGTACTGTTTTTTTCCTATTTTTCAAAGGGATTCTAGGATGGGGATAGGTCAGAGGGGATGGGGGAGTAAGAGAAGTTGTATTAAAGTATGAATTGTAAGGCAGCAGGGGTTTGGGGGCGGACGGGAACAGGCCTCAATGGTGGTCATAAGTCTATTGCCCCGAGTGACAAACTAAGTTGGCAATAGAGATAGTGTGGTAGTATAATTAGAAGGGATAGGGTTTCAGGTATGCATAGGGGTTTAGGTTATACAGGGAGGGGGAGGAGGGAGGGTGTATGTCTGATGTGTTTATGTATGTCTACAGTATTCATATGTTTAGATCGACAGCTCTGGAAACAAAAGTTGTAAATGTTATATTGCCCTATGCCCAGAAGGGATGGGGGCAAAAGCTAAATATTGGTTTCATTATATTAAGTAGGTCCCCATGGTTAAAGCAATGACCTGGAATGTTAGAGGCCTGAATTGTAGGGTTAAGAGGGCTTTGATGCTGAAGCAGTGTAAAACACTGGAAGCTGAGGTTATCTGTCTGCAAGAGACCAATCTGTGTGGGGAGCACCCATGGATTGGCCATACTTTCCCCGCCCTATCTGCACCCGAATACAGTTTATGGGCCCCTGTTGCCGTCCTGCGGCAATTCGTATCTTGTAGATATTCTACCCACTCTTTTTGGGCCATCTGCCACTCTATCGGGTGCAGATAGAGCTGGGAAATTCCTGGCTTACCTAATGAAGCAAGATAGACCATCTAATACAATTCACATGATTATGCTTGAGTCGGGAAAAAGTGACAAACACCAGAAATAGTAGAAGTATTTGCCACATATTTTGAGGATGTGTATCAATCTAGGATAGGCTGTAGAAGAGAAGAAATTATGGAATAGATTTACCAGGCCTTTCTCGTGACTCAAGGGTGTTGTTGGAGGCCCCCATTGTTCTGGAAGAAGTGGTTATAGCTATTAAGTCGCTTACAAGGGGAAAAGCCCCAGGATTGGACGGGATACCTGGGGAAGTATGTGAACGTATTGGGACCTCGACTGCTAAGTGTCTTTCAGGATATGGTAGAGGAAGTGAATGTGCCCCCCTTGATGTCTGAGGCCTCAATCTTGATCCCAAAAAGCGGTAAAGACAAAACACGGATAGACTCGTTTATGCCTATATCCTTAATATCGTCTGATGCGAAAATATACGCTAAGATCCTAGCAAATAGATTGCATTAAGTAATGGACCAAATTATCCATCCCGACCAAACTGGTTTTAAAGCTGGCAAATCCACAATGATAAATCTACGCAGGGCTTTTACCTATCTCCAAAGTGTAGAAATGGGAAAAATAGATGCAGCAATCACATCTTTTGACGCGAATAAAGCATTCGACTCAGTCTAATGGAAATTTTTGTGGTTTGTATTCCAAGCATTTGGTTGGAGGGATTTATAAATCAAATAGCGTTACTATACCAGAACCCGAAAGCTAGGATGACTATTAATGTGTTAACATCTCCCCCCTTTTCTCTCACCAGAGGCACTTGGCAGTGGTGTTCTCTGTCCTCCCTGCTGTTCGCGGTGGTTGTCAAACCCATTTGCTAGTTTGAGGACAACTTTGGTGAGGGTAGAGCAGGGACTAGGACCCAAAAACAATCTAGTTTCACTATATGCAGACTATCTGCTGGTGGGACTGGCAGAACCTCGTGAGGATTTACCCAAAGTAATTAAACTTTTACAGGACTTTGGAGAGTACTCAGGTCTTACAATGAATTGGACAAAGTCAAATCTTATACAAATAGGTAATAGAAGTAACGTTTTTCCTAATAATATCCAAATAAAGAGGGTAGAAAAGTTATTTTACTTGGGAATCTGGTTTACTAGAACAACAGCAGATTTTATCCAGGAGAATGTTACTCCATTTATTAAAGATCTCAGGACCAAATGCCGATGCTGGGTCAAGTTGCCTATTTCCCAAATTGGACAGGTAAACCTGATAAAAATGGTAATTTTACCAAAATTCTTATATATAATCCAACAATCACCTGTTTATATAAAGGATGATTTCTTTAGGAAAATAAATAGTATAGTTTCCTCAATTGTATGGCACAATAAGCGGCCCAGAGTTAGACTGGATACTCTTTGTAGAGACAGAGAAAAGGGAGGTCTAGCTCTACCAGACTTTAAAGTATACTACATGGCGGCACAATTGGTCCTTTTGTGCTCCTGGGTTAGGCAGGGGGAAGAAACCTGAGGAGTTGCGGAAACTCATGGATTATGTGGACCCGGACCTAACACCACTCCAGAGATTAATGGTGAAAGGGCTCCGTCGGAACCTTCCACCAATTGTCTCGCAATCAAAGTTTGGAGATAGCCATGCAAGCTGGTTAAATTTAAGGGTCCGGACCCAGATACTTCTATTTTCTCTACCGTCCAATGGGATACTGGGTTATACTATGGGGATAGAGATCCTCCACAGGAGAGACAGGCACATTAAAGCTTTCAGTGTGGGTGCACTGGCTCCTCCCCTCCCCTCCCCTCCACTAGTCAGTTTAGAAAAATGTGCCTCAGGAGAGGCAGTGCTTTCTGGATGCTCCAGAATTTTTTCTTCAAATTTTATTTAGTTTGTTATTCTGGGGCGCTGCTTTGACCAGGCAGCTGTCCTACTTCGAGGGTGTCAGGGGTAGGGTCAGTCCCCGGCCTCTTCAGGTGCAGAGCTGACCCTGCTGCAGGACAGTCTGTCCTGAGTGGGGCCTGTCACCGCACAGCATTGCGCTGTAGCGAGCAGGCCCCCCAGCTGCCGCACACCCCCTGACTGGTCCGAAGACTGTACTGGTTGGGGGTCCCATAAGGGGACACCCCAAACCGCTCCGTGCAGCAAGATGGCGGTGGCAGTAGCGGCGGCCCTCTCGCAGGGACCGTGCGACACCCCACCATCACACTGGCATAGGGTGATGCCGCTGGACCACCAGGGATGCCCAGAACGTTTTAAAATCATTTTATATGTAAAACGCTTCTTATGCCAGTATAAATATAAGGAAGCGCCAGCTCCGTGTAAAGGGGGCTTGGCTTCGCTCAGAGTGGGACCAGGCTCTGCTGGGCGCGCTCTGTCTCTGCTTCCTGATTCTTCACGCATCCAGAGGTCGCCATTACAGCTCCTCAGCGGTGTGGTGGATTTGATCCTTTGCAGCAGCGGCAGAGACAGCAAGTTATAACAGCACAGCAGCGTTGCTTGGCTGTGTTAATTACACTGTGTATTGCATATCACTGTGTGTTTTGTGCGTTACCAGCTCACTCTAATCAGTGAGTTAAGGTTTGGGGTGTACTGGTCTCCTCATATTGCTAACCCACTGGCTAGTTAACCACTTGTACACAACACCATAGTCTCTAATACAGAGGTGTATTACACTTATACTGTGTAGAGTTACAGCACATCAGGTGTGGGTGTTGTGTGGTGCGCTGCTTGGGGTGTCCTGTTGCTTCATCATGGTAAAAAAGTTAACATGCATGGTGTGCAGCACAAAGTTCATTCCAGCTTCACAGTCACAGGTTACCTGTGAACCGTGTATGATGCCACAACCCAGTGGTGTAGCCACTCAGGTCAGTGGGGTACCCCCACAACTTGTGGATGGGTCACAGGCTGATGATCAAGACGCTGCCTGGGCCAGCAGCATAAAGACGCTGATGGACTCTGTTGCTTCCCAGCTCTCTGCAAATACACAGCAGACGCAGAGGGTGCAAAGGGAATTAGCCATGTTGTCTGCCAGGGTTGATATTCTCCCCCCTCCCCCTGCTCAGCCTCCAAAGCGGCCTGCTACTGCAATGGCCCCTGACTCTGATGATGATTATGACATCCTTGAAGTGGGTGATGGGTCAAATGATCAGGATACTGTTCAGGAGCAGTCTTTAGGTCATGGTTCTGAGGCTTTAATTAAGGCCATTAGGGAAGTGTTAGAGCTCCCTATGGAGGAACCCTCTGAGGGAGATTCCTTCTTCATGACCCAGAGAAAACAGTCAGTCTATTTCCCAGAACAGGCTGAATTATAAAGTGCTTTTAAAGGTGCTTGGCAGAACCCTGAAAAGAGGTTCCAGCTGTCAAAGAGGTTCACAAATACATATCCCTTTTGATCCAGTTGGTAGCAAGAAGTGGGAGGAACCGCCAGTGGTGGATTCCTCAGTTTCCCGCCTTTCAAAGAAGGTGCTGTTACCAGTTCCTGGGGTCTCTACCCTCAAGGATGGTGCAGATAGATGACTGGAAGCGACACTTAAGTCTATGTTCACGGCCAGTGGGGCTTCACAACGCCCGGTATTGGCCAGTTGCTGGATGGCTAAGGCCATTTATACTTGGTCCACGCAGATCCAAGAGGGTTTGTTGGGGGACTTGACCGTGGCTCAGATAGGTGAAAACCTGTGTCACATTCAGGACATGGCACGGGTGCTTTGTGAGGCACAGAAGGAATTGGGCGCTACAAATGCGCGGAATTCTGCAATGGCTGTGTCAGCTAGGCGGGCCTTGTGGTTGCGCCAGTGGGTGGCTGATGTGGATTCCAAGAAGAGTGTGGAAGGCATACCTTTCACAGGGGAGAGGCTCTTTGGTAGTGAGCTGGACGACTGGATTTCTAAGGCTACGGCAGGGAAATCCACGTTCCTCCCATCAGCACCCACTCCGGCAAAACGCCCTTTCACTGGTCCCTCCCAGCAGTCCTTTCGTTGGTCCAAGTTCTGCCCTAAGGCCAGAGCCGCCTCTAATGCCAGCAGAGGCACTAGAGGGAAGTTCAGGAAGCCAAACCCCTCAGGTCATCAGGACCGTTCCACCGCCCCTGCCCCAGATCTACAGGAATTGGTAAGAGAGGTCCTATCAAACCCTTGGGTCTCGGTGCACCTCTGCCTCAGGCTCCTGGGAAAGATGGTGGCCTCATTCGAAGCCATCCAGTATGCCAGGTTCCACTCCAGGACTTTTCAGCTGGATATCCTCACGAAGTGGTCAGGATCCCCCCGCCAAATTCACAGAAGGATTTGCCTGTCTGCAAAGACCAAACTCTCCCTGCAGTGGTGGCTAGATTCGCCAAATCTATTGGCGGGACGCTGCTTCCAGATACAGGACTGACTTCTGATTACCACGGATGCCAGTCTCAGAGGCTGGGGAGCCGTGATACAGGGAGTCCACCTGCAGGGCCGTCTGTCTCCGATGGAATCCACGCTGCACATAAACAACCTCGAACTGAGGGCTGTTCATTATGCCCTTTTACAGGCGGAGCCTATGCTGCGGGGCAGGGCGGTGCAAGTCCAGTCGGACAATGCAACTACGGTTGCCTACATCAACCGCCAAGGAGGTACAAGGAGCATGCCCTGTATGAGGGAAACCACACGGATATTCTCCTGGGCGAAACGCCATGTAAAAGCCCTGTCGGCCATCTTTATACCTGGAGTCGACAACTGGGAGGCAGATTTCCTCAGCCGTCACGATCTCCACCCCGGGTAGTGGGGACTTCACCCTCAGGTGTTCCAGGACCTAGTAGATCTTTGGGGGCTCCCTCAGATCGACCTTATGGCCTCACGGTTGAACCACAAGCTGGACAGGTACTGTGCCCGGACCAGGGATCCAGGGGCAACCGCAGTAGATGCCCTGACTTGGACGTGGGATTTTCAGCTGGTGTATCTGTTCCCACCGCTCCCGTTGCTGGCACGAGTGCTAAAGAGGATCCGACACCAGAGAGTAGAAGCCATCCTAGTGGCCCCAGACTGGCCTCAAAGGGCATGGTACGGGGACATTCAGGCCATGCAAGTAGAAGACCCGTGGCGTCTTCCTCTAAGAAAAGATCTTCTCCTCCAGAGACCGTTTGTCTTTCAGGACTTACCGCGGCTGCGTTTAACGGCCTGGAGGTTGAGCGGCAGATATTAGGCCTCAGGGGACTACATCCCTCTGTAATTACCACCATGACACGTGCCAGAAAGCCGGTCACAGCTTCTCACTACCATGTGATATGGAAGAAGTACATAGCCTGGTGTGAGAAAAATGCTTTGCCACCAGCAGTATTTCGTCTTAACAATCTGTTAAGATTCCTTCAAGCCGACTTGGATCTGGGCCTTCGGTTGGGGTCCTTGAAGGTACAGATCTTGGCTCTGGCAGTATTTTTTCAGAAAAAACTGGCGCTGTTGCCGGAAGTCCACACCTTTCTGCAAGGGGTGCTGAGGATTCAGCCTCCCTTTGTACCACCCACCGCGCCTTGGGACTTGGATGTGGTCCTCACCTTCCTTAAGTCCTCTTGGTTCGTTCCATTGGAACAATCCGAGTTAAAACATCTTACGTGGAAGACTGTTGTCCTACTGGCCTTAGCCTCAGCCAGGCGGGTGTCTGAGCTGCGGGCTTTGTCTTGTAAAAGCCCTTACCTGGTATTTCACGAGGATCGGGCAGAGCTTAGGACCAGGCCGCAGTTTCTGCCAAAGGTTGTGTCCGCATTCCATCTGAACCAGCCTATTGTGGTTCCTTGCAGCGCGGTACATCCTGATATACCTCTCTCTTTGGATGTGGTACATACCCTCAAGGTGTATGTTAAACGTACGGCTAGAATCCGGAAGTCAGATAGTCTGTTTGTATTGTATGATGTGCAAATGAAGGGCTCTCCTGCATCTACAAGGACCATAGCCCGGTGGATTCGATGCACGATGCAACAGTCCTATGCATCGGCTGGGTTGTCCCTTCCCCCAGCGTTGAAGGCCCATTCCACAAGATCTGTTGGGACTTCTTGGGCGGCTGCCCGAGGGGTTTCGGCTCTGCAGCTATGCAGGGCCGCAACTTGGTCAGGGAGTAACACGTTTGTCAAGTTTTACAGATTTGACACTCTGGCCAGGGAGGATTCCCAGTTCGGACAAGCGGTTCTACAGCAGACTCCGCACGTTCCCGCCCGTTCAGGTAGCTTTGGGACCTCCCCATAGTATAACCCAGTATCCCATTGGACGGTAGAGAAAATAGGATTTTGGGTACCTACCGGTAAATCCTTTTCTCGTAGTCCATATGGGATACTGGGAGCCCGCCTCTGTGTGGCTTTCTGCTGTAACGACACTGTTACTAACACGGTTAGGGCTTGTTGCCCTGTTGTCATATATTGACCTTCTTCAAGGATTATGGTGAACTCAGAAGTTGTTATGATTCACCTCTTTGTTTTATGTTTATTATTTTGGTTTGAGTGTGCTGTGAGAATCTCACCACGTTATTGTTCACATACCTCCTCACATAGCTCTCCTTCGGCACAGTTTTTCATTAACTGACTAGTGGAGGGAGATGGAGGGGAGGAGCCAGTGCACCCACACTGAAAGCTTTAATGTGCCTGTCTCTCCTGCGGAGGATCTCTATCCCCATAGTATAACCCAGTATCCCATATGGACTACGAGAAATGGATTTACCGGTAGGTACCCAAAATCCTATTTTTTTTTTCATATGTACATTAAGGGGAATTAAAGAACAATAGGAGGGGGGGGGGAGATATGGGATGTATTTTAGAATAGGTACGATAGGACAATTGTATCAGGGTGGTATGTTGAAGTCCTTTTCACAGCTGCAGGTAGAGTTTAAATTACCAAAGGAAATGATATATATATATATAATATATATATATATATAATTTGAAAGTAAAAACTGCGTTGGCCCAATATAACAAGGGAGATTTGGAGTATATTGGAGAAGCCCAATGTAAGAAATGTATCAAACAGTTAGGTCCGGGCATGCGGCTGTCCAAAATCTATGTGTATCTTCACTCCCATGTACAAGATGAGGAGCTGGTGGCTCTACAGCTTAAATGGGAAGAGGAGATCCCTCAGTTGGATGAGTTATCTGCCCCAAAACACGCTACTAATTCAATGCGGATACAGCAGGTGCAATTCAATATACTCCACAGGATTTATATAACTCCAGTAAGATTTAAAAAAAATTGCAGGCTCAGACAGTTAAATGTCCAAAGTGTGTTACGGGTTCGGGGCGTGGCTAAGGTGAGCATGGAGTAGGACGCAGGTCAGCGTTCTCTCTGCTCCCTCCAGATGGTAACTAACTCTCCAATACCGCAGCAATTTCAATAAACATACCCGATGATCTGACCTGAAGCCTGGGACAACGAAGCATCCATCCTCCTGTGTCCGGTTGCGGAGGGAGCGACGCTGTGCGCGCCTGAAGATGGGAGAGCGGGGACGGAAGCATCAGAGGTGGTGCGACGAGCTCGGCAGAGAGGCGCAGCAAGCGCGACGAGTAAAGGGGAGGTGGGGAGAGAGCACGCTGAGACACACACAGCCTCCCGCCTGACGCGCTACTGACAGGCATGGAGCGAGGAGAGCAAGACAGGAGAGGCATTTCCCCTTCTCCTGACGAGAGACATCCGACCCCTGTGGCAGAGGGGAAGTATCAGCAGGAGAACAGGCGAGGAGGGGGAGAGAGCACGCCGAGACACCCGCAGCCTCCCGCCTGACGCGCTACTGACAGGCATGGAGCGAGGAGAGCAAGACAGGAGAGGTATTTCCCCTTCTCCTGACGAGAGACATCCGACCCCTGTGGCAGAGGGGAAGCATCAGCAGGAGAACAGGCGAGGAGTGACGGGGAGCTGGCTGGCTGGTGGGGGCTGCCCAGCAGTGAGAGGGCTGGAGCAGTATCCAGAAGCGAGACACTCATCTCCCGTACACGGTGGCATATACAAGAGCCTAAACGTGTATATATATATAAGTGCCTGGAAGCTGATCAGAGGAAGAACTGAAGGAGTGGGGGAAACTGTTAAAAACGAAGAACTTTACCCTATAGAACGAAAGGCTCAAGGATTTGGGAGGAGAAAGCCTCTTGGGCAAACAGTGAGTAACCCACGGTGTGGGCTGATTCCCCCCCCCCCCCCTCCTCTTGCAACAAACACAGAAGGTGAAAACCCCTCTAGATAAGTGAGGAGGACTATACCTCAGAACTTTTGGAGCAAGTGATTTGATTATACATAGAGAGGGACTTGAGATCTGGGCTCTCAGGGATTATTTAATCTCCGCCACCGCAGTGATGGGGAAAACCCAGAACGCAACGGCAGCTAATCGCTTGGCAAAGTTTGCTAGACCACTAGACACACCAACATCTAGTCCCGGAAGGGAGAAAACACCACCTGTCTCGCCTCCAGAGGGAGAAGCAGCCAGTCAATTAAACCTATCTATACAAAAAGTATTGGATGCCGTAGCAGCAAGCGAAGGGAGGCTGACTGAAAAAATTGGGAAAGTCCAAGAGGATTTAGATCTAATAAAACAATCTGTCCAGAGAGTAAAGGAAAGGGTTAAGGAAGTTGAAGATCGTACCTCACTACTGGAGGATAAGGTCAACCCCCTAGCAAAAAAAGTGGAAGAAATGGGGTCCCAAATAAAGGCGATTACCTTTAAAATGACAGACATGGAGGGGCGTTTACGCAGGAACAATTTAAGATTTATAGGCTTTCCAGAGAAGGTGGAGGGAGAGAGTCCAGAACTGTTTTTGCAAAGGTGGCTGACGGCTACACTCGGGCAGGAAAAGCTCTCTTATTCGCAATTGAGAGAGCCCACCGGGTACCAGCGAGACCGTCCCCTCCAGGTACATCCCCCCGCACAATTATAGCAAAAATACTACACTTTGCTGACTGGGACGCTATCCTGAAACTCTCCAGGGCAAAAGGTCCATTGCTCTGGAATAACACAAAAATTATGATATTTCCAGATTATGCGGGAGAGGTCCAAAAAGAAAGGGCCCAGTACTTCCACATTAAAAAGAGACTAAGAGAGCTGAATCTACAATATGCTATTCTTTTTCCATCCAAACTCCGTATCATACATGAAGGAAATGCTAAATTCTTCCTATCACCAAGAGAAGCGACAGACTGGCTGGACAGAAACTTTTCTGCTAATAGTGCCCCACTGAACACTAACTAAGCAAATGGCAGGAGATAATTAGTGGACTGCTGAAAGGAAAAAGAGAAAAAAGGAAAAAAACTGAGAAATATATTAGCTCTAACATAGGGGCAATAAGCAATGAGGAGGGATGTTGTCATAAATTGTTGAAATGAATTTTTTTTTTTTTTTTTTCGGTATGGAGGAGTCACCAGTAACTTAAATAATATATATTTGTATAGCGATCTGGAGGGGCAGAAGGGGACCTCCGGCTCGTAGCCATTATATTGTTTGCCCCTACAAAGGGGGAGAGAAGGAGGGGGAGTGGGGAAGGTGCAACCGAAAATGTAATCGGGTTGCTTCCTCTCCATTACTATCTGGGGCTTCCCCTCACACTTTTCCTCGTTCTCTTTTCTTTTGTTCTGTTGGGGGGGGGGAAGGGAGGGAAGGGGGGGTGGGAACAAGGAGGAAGGCATGTCACAGGGAAAAGGGGGCATGCAGGGTGGGGGGAGGAGGGGAATGTTAGGTTACTAAAATATGTATTGAATTCAGTTTATCAAAGCCATGTGAGAGAATGGTGGAGAGAGAAGAAAATGGTAGATAGTTTATAGACATCTTAGATCTTGACTATCGTATCCTCACATGGAATGTGAGAGGGATAAACAATAAAATTAAACGTTCCCTAGTCATGAGGCAAATAAAACAGTACTCAGCAGATATAATCTGCCTACAAGAAACGCATTTGGCTGAGGACAGACTACCCTCAATACAGAAATCGTGGATAGGTTGGTCATACCACTCAACACACACATCAGCATCTAGAGGAGTTTCAGTCCTGATAAGAAAGGGTATTCCATTTTTGGCAGAAAAGGTGCAAACAGACCAATGGGGCAGATACGTGTTTATTAAATGCAGGGTGGGCCCCCTGGCATTTCTGATAATGGCAATATATATACCACCGCCATTTTCTTACGAAATATTGAAAAAAGTGGCAGAATTCATGGCGATCTTCCCTAACGTACCAACTATGGTCTTGGGTGACTTTAATAATATACTGGACCCGCTCCTTGATAGGAGAAGTTCAGTTAAAATGAGGGGAACAACACAAGTAAAAGGCTTCTCGGAGATGATTTATGATATGGGCCTTAGGGACATATGGAGAGAGAGAGACATATAAAAGAACAACCATTTTCATGCTATTCTAGCACACATGGGTCTTTCTCTAGAATAGACCTAGCCCTGGTGACGGGATTGGTCGCCACGAATTCAAGAGGTAAAATATCTCACTAGGGGCATTTCAGATCACTCCCCACTAATGCTGAAAATAGACCTTAATGAAAAAAAGGGCTATTCCTATTGGACATTTAACTCCTTCTGGCTTACCAGACTGGAAGCAGGGGAAAAACTAGAAGCTGCATGGTCCGAATTCCAAGTAAACAATGAAGGGTCAGCTACAGTGGGAGTTATATAGGATGCCTTTAAGGCAACAGTGAGGGGGAATCTAATCAGAGAAGTTGCCAGCCTAAAAACATCAGTTAAGAGGGAGGAAAAAAAGCTAGAAGAAAATTGTCACAAACTAGAACAGGAATATATCCGAGAGGACATAGATGAACGCAAGAACGCCTGGCTGGAGGCACAAAAAATCTGGTGTGAATGCTTAGAAGAAAAAGTAATGTACAAAGATCTGTTTGCAAGCCACGTTCGGTATAAGGAAGGGGACAGGCCGGGAAGTTTTTTAGCAGCCCTCACAAAAGTAGATAAGGCGAAAATGACCATAACGAAATAGCAGACGAAACGGGGGAGAGTCTATACCAGACTCCTGAGATAGTGGAGAGATTTGTTCAATTCTATCGTCAACTATATTCCTCCCATCAGGTACACTCCCCAGAAGAGAATCGTAACTATTTGGAGGGAATTAGACGCTCTGTATTAACCCCTGAGGCTAGGAAAAGGTTGGACGACCCCCTGTCCCTGTCAGAGATAAAGGAAGCTATAGGGGCTATTTCTGGGGGAAAAGCACCCGGTTTGGACGGGATCCCCCATGAGCTATATAAAAAACATAGCGACTTCTTCTCCAAGAGATTCTTGGCCTTATTCAACGATCTTTATAGGATCAAATACCTTCCGAAATCCATGTCGGAAGCGCTAATTATAAACATAACTAAAAAAGATAAAGATCCTAGACTAGTTGAGTCATACAGGCCCATTTCACTGCTGACCAACGATACTAAAATACTGGGGAAGATACTGGCCACAAGATTAAATCAGGTTATAGGTGAAATAATTCACAGTGACCAGTCTGGGTTTATACCGGGTAGATCGACTTCATTTACATCTCCAGTACGGACAGGAGAACAGAGAGGAAGCTGCAGTAATTTCGCTGGATGCAGCGAAAGCTTTTGACTCTATAGAGTGGGAGTATCTTTGGTCAGTACTGGAATGGGCAGGTATTGGCCCTAAATTCATTGGATGGGTGAAGTTATTGTATAGTGCCCCGGAAGTAAGGATATCCATCAATAATTATATATCATCTAGTTTCAGAGTAGAAAGAGGTACACGTCAGGGGTGCCCATTATCCCCTGGATTATTTGCCATCGCCATGGAACCATTGGCATGCATGATAAGAAGCAGCCCCATAATACAGGGTTTGACAATCGGGAAATGCGAAGATCGCATTTCTCTGTACACTGATGATGTTTTGCTATTTGTCAGGAATTACACTACGGCAGTACCAGAAATTATGTAGGTAATGGAGGGATTTGGTAGCCATTCAGGTCTTAAAATAAACTGGAGTAAGTCCTGCATCCTCCCCCTTAGCGGACCCGGCCTACCAGCTGGGGCAATTCATTCGCCCCTGAGATGGGTGGAAGAATTTGTATATCTGGGGATCAAGGTGTCAAAAGATAGTAATAAATTTGAATCACTTAACCTGACTCCCCAGATAGAATATATAAAGTCTAAAATTCGTTCTTGGGGGGAAACTCCCTTTATCTATGACTGGAAGAGTTAATCTAGAAAGCCTGATCTTATCCTTAATTTGGGGGAATAAGAGAGTAAGGATTAAGCTAACAACCCTAACTAGGAGGAAGGAGGAGGGTGGACTGGCTCTGCCAGATTTTCGGAGTCATTTGGCAGCCCAATTGTCGCAGCTGAAAACCTGGACTCAGGATGGAATCGAAAACGAGACTACCCGAGAACTGATAGAACAATTAGACCCAGGAAACAGCCCACTTGGGGTGCTACTTGGTGGACAGCTGCGACAAAATTGGCCACCAATAATAAAACAAGGTATGTTAATATGGAAACAAATGGAGAGGAAATTGGGGAGTCAGGGAATAGATCCGGAGACCCCGCTACAGAACGCTCGACGTTTTGAAGAGCGAAGACAAATCCAGGTCAGGAAGGTATGGGGGGAAAAAGGACTTACGAAATTAGGGCAATTATACGAAGGAGGAATATTCAAAACATTTCAATCTCTTAAAATAGAATTAGACCTCCCAAATAAATATTTGTTTAGATATCTGCAACTACGTCATGCATGCAACAGACAATATGATAATAGAACACCTAATTTTAATGACTCCTTGACTAAGGAAATGCTGAAGAAGTGCCCGGGGAGGCATGAAGTTACTTATTTTTATAGAATATTGAATCAAGAGACACATAAAGATAAATTGACAAATCTTAAATCACAATGGGAAAATGACGTGGGCAGGATAACGGAGGGAGAATGGAGATGCGCATTGAGAGAGATATGGAGAGCAACGAACCAAGTTAAATATCACCAGATACAACTCTATATAATACATAGGGTATACCTAACTCCAGTACGTTTGTACAAATATGGAGGCAGGGGTGATACTATGTGCCCCAAGTGCCTTAACAATGAAGGTACCTTTTGGCATCTCCTATGGGACTGTCCTAAAGTACAAGCCTTTTGGATAGAGGTAATAAACGTGTTGACCTCAAAAGGCATACACAGGTCTTTCTGCACTCCAGTAACGTGTACCCTTTCTATTGGATTTAATCCATCCCTAAAAAATAATATGAAACAGTTCATGATCAATACATGTACATTGGCAAAGGTCTGTATTGCCCAAAAATGGTTAGCGAAGGAAGGACCTGAGGTGGGGGCATGGAAAAATCTGGTGTAGACCACCATAAAACATGAAAAATACGTATATACAGCAAGAGGGGCAGATAAAAAATTCCACCAAATATGGGATAGGTGGGAAATGCAGTAGAAGTCTAGGGAAATAAGTACGAGAACGCGGAGGAATAAGTAACCTAACAGGGAAGGGGGAGGGGAGGGCAAAGGGTGGGAGGCGGGAGGGAACAGTTGACTGAATACGATACAATACCGGTAATGATTGATTAGAGAGAATGTTAACTTGAATACTTCAAATGGCCTTATGGACCAATCTGGAAAGTAGAGAATTAAGGAAAGGTGAATGTAAAACTTTTATATGAAGGTAATTCGTAAACTGAGCTTTAGCATCTTGGGCAATAGGAGATAAGATGTTAAATAAATACACACTGTATAAGCACATGTATTGGAAAAGATATGCATAGGAATATAGTATACCACTGCTAGAGACAGATAATATATATAATATTACGGACAAGAAAGCTGCCCGTAAGAGATAGAATAAGTATTGAGAATTAACACGCATAGAAAAATACACATAGGTAATAAAAATATATATATATATATATATATATATATATATATATATATATATATATATATATATATATATATATATATATATATATACTTTTATTTAATTTTTATAAACTAAAGTGAAATAATCAAAATAGAAAATCCACTAGTAAATAATAGAGATAATAGAAATAGGGACTAGGAAGACGGTCGTAAGAAATAGAATAACTAATGAGAAGTAACACGAGTAGAAACTTACACAGGTAATATATATACACCTTTTATTTAAGTTTGTAAAGAGCAATAATTAAAATAGAAAATTCACCAGTAAATAAGAGAGATAATAGAAACACAAAAGGGGAAGACACGTGGAGGGGTATAGATCAAGTGAGAAGGAAGCTGGAGCTAGTTAGGCGACATTTGAGAAAAATGTAATTGTATATGTTTGAAGGCCATTATTTGTAGTAACTGTAGACGAAATCTGAGTTGACAAATGTATAGAATCAATGTATGCCGATTGTCGGAATGTATTTGATATAATGTATGTAAAACTAATACCCGCCTGGATTTTAAAAGGAATTTGTAAAAATAAAATAAAGTATAAATTAAAAAAAAAAAAAAAAAAAATGTCCAAAGTGTGGAGAAGAAGATGGGACATTTTGGCATTTCTTCTGGAAAGAAATAATTAAAATAATGGAGCAAATCCGAATCCCCCAGAGCTCTTTAAACAAAACCAATATGGTATTGGGAGTATGGAAGGAGGGTGATATAGTGCGATATCTGAAACGGTTGTCCAGGAATCTATCTGCTATAGCAAAAGTGATAATTACCCGACAATGGATGGCCGTTAAATGGCCAGAGGTAATGGAATGGATTAATCTAGTAAACTCTACTTATGAACATGAGAAATATGAATATGCATCATGAGGCTTGATTCAAAAATGTTATATTATCTGGGGATATTGGAACCAATCCGTTTATTCTAAAATAACAAATAGAAATAGGTTAAGATAGAAAAAAGAAAGATGAATTGAGTTAGTAAGGTTTTGTGAAGCATGTATTGAAATGTACTGATAATATACAGTGTATAAAATAAGTGTGTTGGTTAGATGTACACAATATAGGATGGACATATTAGTATGTAATAAGAAGCACATATGCAGGAAATAGAAGAAGACACAATTAATAGTAAGAATTTAAGTATTTAAAATTTTGAATCAAAGGCGTGGAATTGGTTTAACATAAATTAATAAAATGTAAATGTTCACTATGGGAAGTATAAATAATACCCCTTTCAGACAGAAAAAAAGACCCGGGAATTTCCCTGCTCTTGCCGTGTCGACCCGGGTTTTTCTTCTGTCTGAAAGGGTCAACACGGGTCTAAAGTTCCGGGACTTCGACCCAGGTATTTACCTGGGTTTTTCCCGTGTCAGACACGTGTTTGCGGCTGTGTGAAAGGGTCCGACCCGTGTTTTTCTCCCGACTATTGAAAAATCATGCTGATTGGCTGTGCAGCATGGCGCTGCGCGATTAGCTGATCTTTTCAGCTTCCCTGATTAGCTGAGCGGGCGTGGCAGTGGCGTGCAGCGCAGCACCAAATGGCCATGGCGTATTGGAAAGATGAGGAGATCCGTGAGCTGCTCAATGTCAGAGGGGAGGAAGAAATCAGCAAAACACACAGAGCACTCATGACCTCCAGGTTCTGAAACTTCCATGTTTAATGCAATGCAGTGAGCAGACACCTCCCACTTTTCATGATCTCATCTGTGTGCCTTTAAAACTGTCCTTTTCTTATGACACACAGAGTTTTGCAGGAAAAATCCGGCTTCTGTGTGAAAGGGGTCGACACAGGAAATATCCGGGTTTTTGCTCCTGTGTGAAAGGGGGTCAGACCCTTGCTGCCTAGTTGTATCCGGGAAATACCTGGGTTTTTGGGATTTTTCTGTCTGAAAGGGGTATAAGATTGGGCCTATACCCGGGATTAATTTTTTTTTTTTTTAAGTCTTTAAAAGGGATGATCTATTCAGGTAGGAGCTCTGAGTCATAAGAGTGGTTTAGGTTAAGACGATAACTGGAATCTAAAAGTGTACTGTGTTTGGTAGGATGAGGTTTGTATATCCCAAGGGAGCAAATTTAATATAGGAACTCAGATATGTGTGTGTATGTAAGTTAGTCGGGGAGTCTTTGTCTTGTAATGAATTTTTATTTGTTATCTGTGAATATTTGTATAAAACGAAAGAATATTTGATTGATGTAATGTGAAGTATTGTTATTAATATAAAGACTTAATTTAAAAAAGTGTTTTACCATGCAGGTGAATCTTGCCTGCATGCAAACTGGACTCCATCATAATGGTGTTTTTATAAAAAAAATTCAGATATTCTCTATGGGTGAAATTTACCAAGCTCGGCCATAATGAAGCAGTAATATGAATGGCTGTATTTTTTGCTGTGAGAACTCTGCCGAGTTTACTGGCAGCCAAATACAACCTACCCTGAAGTTGCAGAGCGACCAATGTGATGCTTCTACAGTATGTGTGATATTATGAAATATTTGGGGGGGGGTCCCAATATTTGATGATAGATATATATATATTTTTTTTTTAAACCACAGCCAGGATACACATTTTATATAAGGTTCTGTGGCATGCCATTAACTCGGAAATGGGCAGCCCTGGGGAAGTGGTGACCGCAGACAGGTTTTTTTTTTAGTTTTTTTGGGATGGGGGGGGGGGGGTGTTTCCCACTTTTTTTATTTTATTTTTACACCCAGAACCATGCTTTAGCAAATACAAGTGGAAAATGTGTGTGTGGGGGGGGGGGCTCATACAAAGTATAGTACATTTGAAGATCAGATCTAACTTGGCCAGATATGGCCACAGAGTTTTTTATCGATGGTCTCATACATGTTGGAGTCTAACCTCATTGTTAAGTTTGCTGACGGTACCGGGTTTGATTAGTGAGGGGTAGGAGGACAGTTATAGAATGGAGGTGCAGCAACTGATAAACTGGGGAGAGGTTAATAATACCTCTTTCACACTGCAGCTCAAGGGGGAGATTCTCAAACAGAAATGCGGTAAAAACCCCGGTATCAGGGTTTTTACTGCATTTTGATATGCAGCTTAAACCCGCACTGTGGGTTTTTGCTTTGGGGGTATCTCCAGCAAAAGCTGGTGATGCACCATAGGAGCCTATGGGCTTCCTAACGCGACCACCACTGACTTGCGCCGACCCCCCCCCCCCCCCCCCTCACCTGTGTCCGGCCAGCACAGCGCTGTGCTGCCTGGACCTGTGACCTCCTCCCTGCACTGAAGATCATCTTTCGGGTGCAGGGAGGAGGAGAGCCCGGTATTTGCAAACGGGTAAAAAGCAGAGTCCCACAGGGTTCAAACTTGTTTTTTATATGCAGTGTGAACGGCTCTGAACCGGTATATGGGACTCTGGCAGTAGCTATGAGAGCGCAGTGCATATGTAATGAGCTGCTCATTATGCACCACGCTGTCTTATAGCTACTGTCTGTCCTGCTTTCACACTGCAAACCTGCTTGAGACCCGGTATTTATGTGTGGTGTGAAAGGGGTTTAAAACTGTAAAATACCATTTCAAAATACCGGGTCTCAAACGTTTAGGCAAAGCAACATTACTTATTTTTAAGGATTATCTCTACTGAGCATCTGACCTGGTCCTCACATACCTCTATAGCAGTTTGAAAGACTTAGCAGCACCTTTTTTTTTTTTTCCTGTGGAGACTCCTGGCAGTAGAGTTCTAAAAATTTTGAAAATCATGGTATGGGAATTCCAAGTGTTCAGATCATGGCACCTTAGATAGGGTAGTTCAGGCTGCAGAAAAAAAATTGTTTGCCAACCCTTGCCTAGGATGGCAGATATTTTTGCTAAAAGGGGTAAAGTAAAGGCCAATAAAATTCTTTTAGATTCAAGCCATCCTTGTTGTTCTTATTTCTTCCTGTTGCACTCTGGGAAATGTTATAGTTGTTTAGGTTGCAGTACTAGTCTGCTGCAGAATAGGTTTTTTTTCTCCTTTTTAAGTCTGAATTTGTAGTGTGTGAATTGTGAGTACTCCTTTTATTCTTTGGAATTTCACTTATGCATTTTAATGTTGTAGTGACAATAAAAATGATTTGATAATTATGAAATATCCCATTTTGTAAATTTGCGGACCACCAGGTCCCGGCTACAAATACGGTTAAATTCCCCTATAAAATTCAGACTTCAGTATATCAAACTTCTCTCTTGATTGATTAAATACATCATTTCTACATCTACATACAAGTCCTTTAAAATTTTAATATGCAGCCAGGTTTCTAATTTTAAATCCGGAATAAGTCTCGAGACAAGTAGCCATAGGGGCATATTCAGGGTCCGTCGTTAGCTGATGTAGTTACGCCTGTTCTAGCTTTTACATCAGCTAGACAGGCGAATTGTGTTTCACCCTTTCACCATTTAGTGTATTCAGGGTGAAATCAGTTCAGAACACCTCCTGGCGTTAAAAACCAATGAGGCGAAAGGGGGCATGTTCAATTCCACACACTCCATTTGCTTTTTTGGAGAGGTGCTATGTGAATGTAAACTTTTATTTTCTTCTAACTCCCCTGCTTCTTTTCATGCACATGCAGGGGAGTTCAATTGACACCAATCCCTCCATCCCTCCCTCCCTGCTGGGTCTCCGGGTACAACCGCCTCCGTTCCCGTCCAGCCACCATGCAATGCCGCTCTGAATCTAGTAATCCCCCACCCGCCCTGCATCTACTAATCCCCCGCTGCAAGGTGTCTGCCCACTGACTGGCTGCCGCTCAGCGGGCAGGCACTTCAGGAGGCATCCATGCTGAGATCGCGCCTGTGCTGTCCTCCTGCTGTCCGCCCACAGCGTCTACAATCCCCCGTGAGCTGTCCGGCCGGCTGCCACCGCCGGGCAGCGGGCGGACAGCAGGAGGACAGCTCACGGGGGATTGCTAGACGCTGTGGGCGGACAGCAGGAGGACAGCACAGCCGCGATCTCAGCCACCTGAAGTGCCCGCACGCTGTGCGCAGCCGGTCAGCGGGCAGACACCTCGCGGGGGATTAGAAGCTGCAGGGCAGGTGGGGGATTACTAGATGCAGAGCGGGCATTGCATGGTGGGTGGATGGGGACGGAGGTGATATGGGGTTGTGATAGCACAGCCGCGATCTCGGCATGGATGCCTCCTGGAGTGCCCGCCTGTATGCTCACTCCCCTTGCATCTGTGTACTCTGCCTCCCCCCCCCCCCCCCCCCCGTTTGCTGGCCTCCTTCATCCCCCCCCCCCGCCCTGATGGCCTCCTTCACCCCCCCTGCTGGCCTCCTTCACACCCCCCCCTGCTGACCACCTGCACCTGATTAGGTTGACATGTGGATTAGGTTGACATGTGGATTAGGTTGACATGTGGATTAGGTTGACATGTGGATTAGGTTGACATGTGGATTAGGTTGACATGTGGATTAGGTTGACATGTGGATTAGGTTGACATGTGGATTAGGTTGACATGTGGATTAGGTTGACATGTGGATTAGGTTGACATGTGGATTAGGTTGACATGTGGATTAGGTTGACATGTGGATTAGGTTGACATGTGGATTAGGTTGACATGTGGATTAGGTTGACATGGTGGAAGGTTGACATGGTGGAAGGTCGACATGGTTAGGTCGACCATGGGGGTTAGGTTGACAGGTGGATGGTCGACGCGTGGAAGGCCGACATGGTCATTAGGTCGGCATGGTGGTTAGGTCGATAGGTGGAAGGTTGACGGGGTCATTAGGTTGACCATGGGGGTTAGGTTGACAGGTGGATTAGGTTGACATGGTGGAAGGTCGACATGGTGGAAGGTCGACATGGTTAGGTCGACCATGGGGGTTAGGTTGACAGCTGGAGGGTCGACGGTCATTAGGGCGACATGGTGGAAGGTCGACATGGTCATTAGGATGACATGGTGGAAGGTCGACATGGTCATTAGGATGACAGGTGGTTAGGTCGGCATGGTGGTTACGTAAAAGGTTGACAGTCTCAAAATGGGAGTGAGGGATAACAGAATCCTGGGTAAAAACATCACATGGGTACAACACTGCAGTAAAACACAATGCTACATGGGTAGAGTAAAAAAATAAAAATAAAAAAAATCTAAATATATTCATATAGACAATAATAAACATACATAATGTATTTATAAGCAAAATGACAATAAATGACATTGATTAATTAAAAAAACTACATAAATTAAATAATATTTTATGTTTTGTAGACTAGTCCCGACAGAAGAAATTGTCTAGTTCACTTTGTCTAAAGCCTGCCTGAAAACTGTAGAATCCATTTAGACAATCAGACACTGAATAGGCTAAATCAGATTAACATGGCTGAGTTTAGACAAAGTGAAACAAAAAGTCCAAATGACTAATTTAGACAGGCGAGGCAAACGAAAAGAGTTGACAGGTGAAATGCTTTAGACTGTCTAGAAAAAATGATAGTGAATACTACAATTCATCTAGACGTTTTTTTCAGGCGTAAAATATGCTGTTTTAGACAGAATGGACCTAACGACCAACAGTGAATACACCCCATAGTAGCTTTCAATATATGCTTATTTAACCCCTTGAGTGGTGGGTTTTGCTGGGACAGGACGAGGTTTGTCCTGCCCCAGCAAAGCCCACCACAGGATGCAGATAGGTCCCCCCTCACCTCCATTCTTCCTTCCCTGCCACCGCTGCCTCAGCTGCCAGTCAGTCAGCAGTGATGTAGGCGGCAGGCTTGGGGATATTTGCGGCAGCTCAGGAGGACTCGGGCGCCTGAACTCCTGAGTGCTTCAGAGTCCCCCCGAGCCACGCTGGCCATCCCCGAGCCTGCCGTCTACGTCACTGATGCAAATAGTGAATAGCGGCAGGGGAGCTCCGGCATACAATCGCAGGAGGGGGTAGGGGTGGCGTGCACCTACTGTACAGTGGTATGGGCGGAAATTTTCCGGGACAGCCCGCTGCAGCAGCGCAACTGAGCCCGGAAAATTTCCAGGCATACCACTCAAGTGGTTAATCTTCAATTTTTTTTTTTTTTTTTTCAGGAACCAAATTTCATCTCGTAAGGAAATCTCACCGCTTATCACTTCCTCCAGTTTCGCTCCTGGGTTAAGTTTATCTACAGGCAATCATTCTCTTATCGGGTCAATCAGACAGGCCCATTATAATATAACTCCAAATCCGGTACTTACAGCCCTTCCAGCTCTTTTGGCATAACCAGGTACTTTCGTGCGAATTTAGGCATCTTCTTTCCCCATATGCATCTCATTAACCTATTAAATCTGTATATCCAAAATTTGGGTAACATTCTAGTGCAGTGGTCAGGGAACTCAGTCCTCATTACCCCACGCAGTGCATGTTTTGCAGGTCTCCTCACAGAATCACAAGTGAAATAATTAACTCCACCTGCGGACCTTATAATATGTGTCTGTGAGTAATTAGTGCACCTGCTGGGTCACCAGCAAAACATGCACTGTGTGGGGTAATGAGGAACCAGTTCCCTGACCACTGTTCTAGTGATTGCTCTGAAGAGTATATTTGGCAAAAAAAAAAAAAAATGTAAACATTGCAGACCAACTCTTGACACTTCATAATTCATCCAGTCATCAGCCTGTTTATTCAGTTGTTTCAGTAAAACACCATAGTTACAGTCTAATGGCTTTGTCTCTGAAGTATTTGGGGGATTTACCTTACAACATCAGAGCATCGTCTTTCCATTTAAATTTCTATATATTTTGAAATGTAGTTAATGTTATCAGGTCCATATTTATGGGAAGTGCTTCAGTTTTACCTTTTTATTTAACTTGTAATAGGAAACTAAAGAAAATTCCGCTATAATCCTTAATGCTGCCGGGAGTGGTTCTACCGGATACCTGAGAAATCGCAAAACATCATCTGCATACAGCAGAATTTTATGTTGCATCTCTCCAACTTGAAGTCCTTTTTTGAGTTTAGAAGTTTGTCTAATAGATTCCGCCAATGGTTCTATTACCAGTGTATGTATTATTGGGGGACAGGGGAAATGTTCCATTTGTACTGGCAAATCTTTTGGACAGAACACCATTACAAAAAACATGAGCCGATGGTGATATGTAAAGGGTCAAAATAGAATCCAAAAAAGGTCCATCTATCCCAAGCTTCTTTAAGCTCTTGGTCATATAGCTCCAGTGTAGCCTGTCAAAGGCTTTCTCTCCCCTCTAGCAAGACTACCAGTAATTAGTCTTCCATACATGCAGCATATTCCATAATATTAATAGCCCTTCGTACATTCACCAGGCCCTGTCTTTTAAAAACAAAACCAGCCTGTCCCATCCCTCCTTCTTGCCCTAGATGCCGAAAAGGCTTTTGATAGGGTCCTGTGGCCTTTTATGACCGATACACTATGCAGTTTTGGCTTCTACGGTAAATTTCTTCAGGCTATTACAGCGCTCTACCACAACCCCTCCAATTCCGTTCTTGTGGGTGGCCTTTTTTCAGCATCCTTCCCCATTTCAAATGGTACAAGGCAGGGTTGCCCCCTATCCCATTGATCTTCACACTGATCATTGAACCACTAGCCTGCAGAATCAGAGCAAACCCAGATATCTCTGGCATCTCCATTGGCAGTTCTACCTACAAACTCTCTCTTTTTGCCGACAATGTCTTACTCACCCTTACCAACCCCCTGATCTCCCTCCCAAATCTATTCCAAGAATTATCTACATATGGACATTTGTCTGGTTACAAAATCAACCAAACTAAATCGGAAGCCCTGCCCCTTCACATCCCCAAACAATACCAGGACCACCTCCGTCTTAACTTTTCTTTCACCTGGCGTACAGACTCTATTAAATATCTCGGCGTTCACCTCACAAAAACATATGCGAGTCTGTATAAGGCCAACTACCCTCCTTTATTCCGTGCCATAGAACAAGACCTATCCAGGTGGCGGACCCTCTTCATCTCCTGGGTAGGCCGTATAAATGTAATAAAAATGAATGTCCTTCCAAAATTACTGTATCTTTTTCAGACTCTCCCTGTGGCTGTTCCCCCAAGAGTCCTCTCATCCCTCCAGGCATATTGTAAATTTATTTGGAATAACAAGAGACCCCGATTGAGCAGAGACACTCTTTTCAAACGCTCAGCAGATGGTGGCCTGGGCCTACCATCTATATCTAAATATTATCAAGCCTCCAAGCTCAGCCAATTAGTAGCCTGGCACTCTCCTAAAGCCACTAAAGGATGGGTTGATCTAGAGACTGAGTTGAGTAAAATCAATTCTATATCTGATCTCCCATGGCTTCCTCGCAAACATAGGCCTATTTTAGCTACCTCGGTGTGTCCCCCCAACCCCCCCCCCCCCCCCCAATCGCCCTCACCTTGTCTATTTGGGATTCGCTCTCTCCCAAATACTCCCTCTCCACGTACCCATCCCCCCCCTTAGCCCTCTATGGCACCATTCCTGCTTTCCTCCCGGAAATTCTCCCCATATGGTCTCTACCTGGACGAGGGCTGGTATAACCAGCTTCCGCCACATTCTTGGGGAGTCTGGTGCACAATCTTTCACCGACCTACTAGATCATCATCCCCTCCCTCAGTCTTGCTTCTACCAATACCTCCAGGTCCGTAACTTCATCACCACGTCCCTCCCCTCCACCAAATCACTCTGCAACCCTACAGCGATGGAACGTCTATGTGTCTATGTATCTCCAGGCCCACTGATAGAGGAATCATCTCTCACATATATCACTCTATACTATCGCAAGATCAACCAGCCTTGGCACCTCACGAACTTTCCTGGGAAGTGGATCTGGGCACCACTCTGGGGGAGGAAGCATGGGAGGAGATTCGTTGCAACATCTCCAAGTGTTCCATAAGTGTCTCCATCAGGGAGAACTCCTACAAGGTGTACACCCGTTGGTACCTAGTCCCAGAACGACTACATAAAATTTACCCCAATACCACTGCTCTTTGTTGGCGGCAATGTGGCCAGATAGGATCTTTCTTTCACACATGGTGGTCATGCCCTAAACTAACCCCTTTCTGGTCAATTGTCAACACACTTCTGGCATCTGTAATCCCACACTGCCCACCCCTTTCCCTGGCCGCGATGCTACTGTGTGCCTCGGTTTGCCAGTTATCCAAACATGAGAATAAACTGCTGCTACACATTAGCTGTGCAGCTAAATACCAAATTGCTAGATCCTGGAAACAACCCTCCCCTCCGACCCACCAGGAACTTGTTAACCGTGTCTGGTTTGTGGCCAAAATGGAATTCATCACTAGCCTCCAGAATAGCACAGTGGACAAGTTTCATTCCGTATGGACACCATGGTACACGTTATATAGTGCAACCCTTCCTGGTCAAGCCTAATAACTTATTTAGTAATCGTCGTCCCCCCCCACCCACGGCCTGCTCCCCCTCCTATACCACCCCCCCTGCTTTCCCTCCCCAACCATTTCCTACTTTAATTCCTTCTACTACCCACTTTTATGCTCCCCGTATTTCCAGGGAACCCTGGTCTACTACCCCTTATTCTTGATCCCACATAGTGAACCCTGTCTCTGCCGTTTCTTTCTCTTTGTATCAAACCCCAGTTTGAAGTAGCAGTTACCATATGGCTTGGGAGGATACCACAGAAATGTTTGTATGCCACTATACCCTTTTACCTGTTTTTACTTACTTTACTCACACATAGCTACAGTTGAACACCGTGTTCTCCAGCTATACACAATGTCTATGTTGATGTTCTACGGACTGTATTCACGTACTATTTGTATCTTTGTGGTTATCTTATCTTAATAAACCCAGCCTGGTTCCCGTTAAGGAGTCCCCCAATTATCGGCTACGGTCTCTTGGCAATCATTTTTGCATAGATTTTAATATCTGTATTTATTAACGCTATTGGCCTATAATTCTTGGGTGCTGTTATATCTTTCCCTTCCTTGCCTATTGTAATGGGGCCAACACACAAGGCTATGCTAGATCGCTTATTGCGCACACATGCACACGCACAGTGATGGTGTAGTGCCGAGCGAGCTGTCAGCGCCAGTGTTTTACGGTGAGAGAGGACTGGCGATAGCCACATTTGTGCTCACTGAGCATTCTTTATTCTACTGACGATCTCGTCAGATCGTTTAGAAAATGGCTAAAAATCGCTATGTGTGTGGGCCCCATAACAATGCGTGCTTCTAAGATTTCCTTTGGGAATTTATTTTCAACCCCAACTCTTTGGAAGACTAACAAAAGTATTTGAGTGATTTTTCTCTCTGGAAGTTCTTATAAAAATTATTTCTATACCCATCTGGGCCAGGGGATTAATTTAATTTGAAAGCTTTTATTGCATCTATAATTTCTTTTATTGTCCATGGGGCATTAAGCTTCGTTTGATGGAGATTGTTTTATTTAGGTGAATTAATTTTTGAAAGAAAAGAATCTATATCTTTTCTGTTGCTGGCTGGAGCATAGCTTTTATACAATGCAATATATACAATTTCTCATACTCTTCAAATACATTTGGTATCTCCCTAGGGTCTCTCATCTTTGCCCCACTGGTATTATACAGTGCCTTCACTCAATTTCTCAACCTTTTTATTTTCTAGTCATTAATCTCAAAGCTTTATTCGCTTCTGAGTAGAAACTTTTGATTTAATTTTCCCATTTCTCTCTGCATCTGTTTAGAGCTACTTTATAGACCTCTAACTGTTTCCTTAATTTATTTAGATCACTAGTATTTTTCATTGTTAGAATCCATCGTATGTTTTTGCTCTAAAACTTAATGTCGTTCTCCATTTTTCTTTAAGCGATCTGTACTATATTTCCCCTTATTACCGCTTTTAATGCACACCAGAGATTCATAGGGTTAGTCTGCTGTGCCGTATTGAAAGTAAGTTCATCCAACGCTGCTTTAATTTCTTGTTGATTCTTATCTGACTCGAACGAAAAATTAGGGCATCTCCATATTCTATAATTGAAGTAGCTCTTCCCTCAGTGGTGCTGTTTTAGGTGTTTTACAATATGAACTACTGAGATCTCATCTCTGCGATGCGATTTCACTCAGGGTACAGTGAATAAATTAACTACTGAGATCGCATTGCACATATCGCAAGGCACAAAAAGCCATGCGATGTGCGATGCGATTTCACTACGCAGAATAGCCCACTAAGCAAATAGCGGTACTTGTTTCCTAGCTCGGCGCCCACTAAGCTTGCTTAGTGGGCTATTCTGCGTAGTGAAATCGCATTGCAATGTGTGCGATGCGATCTCAGTAGTTAATTTAGTTAATTTATTCACTGCACCCTGAGTGAAATCGCATCGCACATCGCGTGAGATGAGATGTGAGATGCGATCTCAGTAGTTCATATGGTAAAACACCTAAAACAGCACCACTCTCCACGTCACCCGAAGCATGGCGAGCGGCGGTGGAACGCAACCTCCGACCTTTGCATACACCCACTATGTACATCTGCGTGGAGTTGATATTCTATAGATTGGCGAGCCACCGAGCCCGAAGCGAGGGTACGCGGATTACTTTACATGTATTCCGCATCCGCTCGCCACGCTTCGCGCTCGCCGCACTATATAAAATCAACTCAACTCCACGCCGGCGTGGATAATGGGGGTATGAAAAGGTCAGGACGTGTTCCGCTGCGCTCGCCACGCTTCTGGGTGACGTGGAGAGTGGGTGCTATTTTACCATATGAACTACAAAAAAGGGCTGTGCGATGCGATTTCACTCAGGGTGCAGTGAATAAATTTAACTAATTTAACTACTGAGCGTAAGTAGGAAATCTGGGTGCCCTGCTAGGAAACAAGTACCTCTTCTTCTTTTCTTTTCTTCTTTTTACAGAACAATTTTATTTGAATTCATAAAATCAAATGTGAACAACGCTGGCATTTTTAGCTTATTTTGTGCATATCTTTCACAGAGCTGTTGGCATTTGTAGAGGATATTTTTGCGCATCACTCACAGATGTTAGCACTCAATGGGACAACAAATCCAAAGGGGGGGGGGGGGAGGGGGGTTGGTGGGGAATAATTCTATCTCCCTAAAATCTTTTCAAATGCCAATTTTATTCATATCGGTCTGTAAATCTTATACGGTCACCTAATCTGTCATGATCTTGTAATTTATATCTCCGAAATGTCAATCTAAGGAAGTACTCTATAACCAATCACACAAGGATTTCACAGGGTTAAGCCCATTCCCACCCACCCCTCTTTACAAATAGTATTATCTTTAGGTCTTGGTACTTTCTTCTCAAAGCCTCCAGATCTCACATCCAGTACTCACAAACTGTTATATTGAGTAAGGGGTATACATGTAGCACTGTCTAGATCAATGGTTGCCAACTCGTCGCTCACGAGCTACCGGTAGATTGCGGCAGCGATCAGGGTGGCTTGACCACTCTGTCACCGCCCGCCCCTCTATTATCTGCTGCCGCCACCCCACCTTTTCCCTGAGGGGAGGACAGAGCATTGCGCGTCTCTCCTACCCCTCACTGTGCTTCCCTATGACTACGGCGTATCTATATCTATACACAATCATTACTAATGATTATATCTCTTTGTAACACAAAACATGCATATTTAAGTATATCCTCAAAAGAAGGAGGGATAAAAATGGGGGGTGGAGAAAAAAAAAAGAAACCTTGTGATCTTCTATCACAATCTCTTATTCCTTTTTGCTAAAAATTCAAATGTTTATTTCTGATTTTCAGACCACTCCAGCTGAACAGGCTCTATATCTGCATGGGCCTTGGTCTCCTATTTAACATTGCATTATTTTAGGACCTTATGCCCCTCTTCCTCAAAGCAGAGAATTCTTGAATCCCCTTGATAACTCTCGATCAGTTTTTTTTACAGGAAACCCCCATTTATATCTTATATTAGCTTCACGTAAGGCCATGGTGGCCCAGGCAAATGTTCTCCTCTCTGCCAAGGTTCCTGCAGAGATATCTCCGATTATCTGTAGGTCACTCAGCGATTCAGACAGATTTTTATCCTCCCACATATTATCTTCAGCAATTTTTCTTTAGTTTGATAGTAGTGAACTCTCAACATAATATTTCTCAGTTTCTTCTCCGCCATTATTTTGGGTTTAGGTAATCTATGTATGCTGTCTATTGTCAGTTGTTCTGGAGTATAATCTGGCAGTCATTTTTGAAATGACTCTCTTCCATATTGATGTAACTGGGACGTTTTTACAGATTCAGGGACTCCCTGGATTATTTCTCCCTGCCCTATCTTCCAGATTTTGATATTCTCTCACTTTAATTTAATTAGATCTTCCTGTGTAGATTTCTGAACATATCAGTCCATTCTGGGTATCCATTATCACCTTAATGCCCTGTTCTAGTCCTTACTCCTAACTGAGATGTTTATTTTGTCAAATCTTTAACTGTTGTATTTAATTCAGTCAGTGAGTCTTTTTCCAGATCCCTCATTAGCTGTAACATTTTACGGAATTTGATTGGTTCATCCATACACTCATCCTCTAAATTTATTGATGTTTCAGGACTTTTAGAGTGGCAATCTCTAGTTTAAGAATTCTGAAACCAAGCAATATTTGATCAATTCGGGAATGTTTGTCAACAGCATGTGAGATGATTTTTAATGAGATTTGACGGCCTCACTAACAGAGGTTTGTTTGGTGCAAAAATGCCGGGACTTATGAATTAGTCCCAGTAACAGAGATTTCCACTTATCCAAGTTTGACTGACTGTAGAATTATTATTCATTCCTTTGTGTATAAATAATGGTTTCCTGTAACCTTTTTATTATCTGTGCTGCGAATTGACCAGGTTACTAAATAAATATAGCTTGCTGGTATTTAAAGGTTTTAATAAATCAGACATAACCTTTCTTTTTATTTGTCATTAAAGTATTTTTGTTTTGTTTTTTTAATCCTTTCCTCAGTGATGTGGTGTCCACTCCTCTGAATTGCCAGTCTTGTCCTAAAGCGTCACATCGGGCTGTAGATGTCCTACTGGTCATGAACTCTGATTGCCTGAGATGGGGACAATTCCACTTCTCTCATGTTTTCGAGAAATAATAAACAGGTAGGTCACATTTTCTGCAGTACTTAATGTTGTATTACTTTTGTGGGGGTTTTTTGTGTTTTTTATTTTAATTTTATTTTAACAATTCTATGGTGAGCCGTAAGAGGTTATGGTATAATTTCAAAGTATGTAAAATACCATTTGGCACTCCCTAGTCTGGTGTTCTCAACAAGTCAGGTAACCAATGAGGATTACTGTGTGTACCCTTTTTGAGATTCCTGACTTTTATGGGCAGCAGCTGTCCAGTATTCAGATAGTATATTTGTTTTTGTTGAGTGCACATACAGTAGTTGTCACGGAAACGGATTTGACACAGCAGCCCACAGCATAAAAACCATAAATACGTTCACATGCTGTTCTTAGCATGGACCAGCCTAAATTCCTGTCCATTCATGACTTAAAGCAAGAAGAGGTTAGTTGTGGGTACATGGCTTACTGGAGCAGGGTCGTACATGCACACATACAAATATGAAAATTTATACTTCTACTCATTGTATCACTTTTTGAGAAAAGCAATTTGAAATATTTTCATATGGTGATTTATTTCAGTAAGCCTACATTACAAGGCATACATCATCATCATCATCATCATCATCATCAAGATCCCCTTGTGTTGTACATGGTGCCATAGTAACACAATGTGTGTGTGTGTGTGTGTGTGTGTGTAATAAATATATATATATATATATTTGTTTACCCTTTTTTTATTCTTGATGTGCAATATTTGTTTGCCCATGTCTTGCCATCGTATATGTAGTTGAGGGTCATATGATGATGATAACTGTTTTAAAGATGTTTTTGCTTGGTAGGACCTTCCTGTGAGACATGGATCGATGTAAGCACGTGGGACGCCTGCGCTTGGCCCAAGATCACTCCATACTGAATCCGCAGAAATGGCATTGTGTGGACTGTGACACAAAAGAATCAGTATGGGCATGTCTTAAATGTTCTCATGTTGCCTGTGGACGTTACATTGAAGAGCATGCCTTGCGACACTTTCAGGAGAGCAGACACCCTTTAGTCATGGAGGTGCATGAGCTTTACGTGTTCTGCTACCTATGCCAGGACTATGTATTAAATGATAATCCAGAGGGTGACTTAAAGCTACTGAGGAGTGCCCTGTCTGCTGTACGGAGTCAGAAACCAGAACCATCTAGCCGTAGAAGCTTGCGTTTACAAACTACAGCAAGTGAGGGGTCTGGAAGTCATAGGTCACCACAAGGGCAACCAATGATGCTTACAGCACTGCGTCATCGGCGCCAAACTTTGCTGACAAAGGCACT